>NC_037670.1:71833926-71953854 GCF_003255815.1 Theropithecus gelada
TTTTTTTTTTTTTTTTTTTTTTTTTTTTTTTTGAGGCGGAGTCTCCCTCTGTCGCCCAGGCTGGAGTGCAGTGGCCGGATCTCAGCTCACTGCAAGCTCAGCCTCCCAGGTTTACGCCATTCTCCTGCCTCAGCCTCCCGAGTAGCTGGGACTACAGGCGCCCGCCACCTCGCCCGGCTAGATTTTTGTATTTTTTAGTAGAGACGGGGTTTCACCGTGTTAGCCAGGATGGTCTTGATCTCCTGACCTTGTGATCCGCCCATCTCGGCCTCCCAAAGTGCTGGGATTACAGGCTTGAGCCACCGCGCCCGGCCGACATTTTTTTTTTTTTTTATTTTTATTTATGTTGTTTTGTGAGGTAGAGTCTCTCTCTGTCACCCAGGCTGGAGTGCAGTGGCACGACCTCAGCTCACTGTAACCCCCGCCTCCCGGGTTCAAGCGATTCTCCTGCCTCAGCCTCCCAAGTAGCTGGGATTACAAGCAAGTGCGATCACGCCCGGCTAATTTTTGTATTTTTAGTAGAGATGGGGTTTCGCCATGTTGGCCAGGCTGGTCTCAAACTCCTGACGTCAGATGATCCATGCCCCCTCGGGCTCCCAAAGTGCTGGGATTACACGCATCAGCCACCGTGCCTGGCCTTGAAGATATTTTTAATGGAAAACTTTAATGATATGAAAATATTCTATAATGTAAAGCAAAAATAAAGGATATACATATAAAGATATTGTATTACCTATGTAAAAGGAAAATATATTAAAAAGTGAAATAGAATATACTAATAAGATAACAGTTGCCTTGGGAAGATAGTATTACACATAATATTTTTTCTTTAAAAATATCTTCACATTTCTATCAAAGGCATTTTTCTTTATTTATATCTTTAAATAAATGAATAGCCTCAAGTTTTTAATAATTTGAAACGTCAAAGATTAAAATGATACATTGTAAAGTTGTCATATAGCATGATTTCAACTAAATAATATATAACTAAGAAACTTGATGTAAATAACGTATAGATAAGAGACGATGAAAATATGAGTAAATGTTGACAGGCATTCTCTCCTCTAGGAGGGATAAAGAGCAACTGCTGATTTCATTTCATTTCAAAATACATCTCTATTTTCGGACTGTGCACATTGGTCTTGTATTAATTTCATATTAGAAAAAAATTGCTTGAGTAAGACAGAGGAGAAACCAAAAATGCACTGTGCTCCTAATACAGTTGACACTCAGTATTCACAGGTTCTGTATCCAAGGCGTCTACCAATCAAAAATATTTGAAAAAAATATATAACAATACAATGATAAAAAATAATACAAATAAAAACAATAGAACCTAACACCTGTTTACATAGCATTTACATAGTATTAGCTATTTTAAGTACTTTAGAGATGATTTGAAGTATATGGGAGGATGTTCATAGGTTACATGCAAATGCTGTGTCATCTTATATCAAGAACTTGAGAATTCATTGATTTTGGTATCTGCGGGTCATGTCCGTGGGGTGTCCTGGAACAAATTCCCCATAGACACCCAGAGACAACTGTACTCCAAATAAACCTGTCTACTCCAAAAACTTTGGATCAAAGTTGAGGAAAATCTTTAGAAACTCAGGAGTTTTCACTTCACGTATATCAACATATTTTACACTTCCTGATTTACAAGTGGCAAAAAGGTTTTCAAAAATATTCCTGTATTAAAGAGAAGTCAATCCAAATGAGAGGAAATCCTGTGAGAAAGGAAACAAAATTGGTCTAGCCAAAGGCTCATCACAGAGAAGAAGCCAAGTGTGACTCTGGGATGGGAAGAAGAGGTCATGTAAATAGACTCTTAAAACTGAAATTTAGGACCCACACTGCCTTCTTCTTCCCCACCTCCCTCTCCACCGCCTGCCTTTTTTTTTAAACAGCCTTTGGGAAGACACTGTGAAGCACAGATGCAGATAAAGAATTGTATCATCTTCTAATAGTTTCCAAAGTGGAGCAGTGTGCGCTCTGCTTCCAGCCTAAGGAACGCACTGTTCAGGAGGTGTATGCATTTCACTTGGACTGCTGTGGTGGGTCTCTGTTTGGGTAGGTCAGGGAACACAAGGTAAGGGAATAACTGAATTAGGAAATATTGTTGCTATTGTCAAAGGAAGGAAGTGCTAACGTCTTCTGGTGGAGCCACCAAAGCATCAAGGTTAGACATTATTCCAGACACTTACAGAAACCTGCAGTGACTTGATAATTTGTGTGGAACTATTCGCAGCCCAGAGCTATAAAAGCAAAGAATGAGCCGATTTATCTACTAGGAAAGACTAAGACCATACTCAGAAGAAAAAGATAAAATGCAAACAACTAAGTATTTTAGGAGATATCAGGCATGGACCTTAACTTTACTATGTCTATACAAAGCAGTAAAGAAGAAAATAAATTTTGAATCCATTTTGAATAATTCAAAATAAATTTTGAATCTTTTCATAACCCTCAGTAAATAAATTAAAATCTTTATTCCATTCTGAGAATTCATTTTGGAAAAGAGATGTTTCAAGAAAACACTGGCAGTAAAACTGAAATTTCTTTTTCATCTTCAATGAGAATTTGTTTCATAATTCATTTTGTACAATTTGATTATAAATTGCTCCTTTATTTTCTTTTTGAAACAGGAATTAATACATTTAGACATGGGAAATAGAACAAATTACATTTTATTATATCCTGCTCTCATATACAGAACACTGTGATTTTCTTTTTATTTTCCATGACATTTCACTATCCAAAAGATAAACAGAAACATATTTAAATACAAATAGAAGTAAATAATAAATCTAACAAGGCAAACATTTGCTAACGAGCACATCCTGCATGTCAGAAGTCCCATAGCTCTCAGAGGAATCACCACCTATATCATACATTATCAATTAGAAAACTTTGTATGTCTTAACTGCTTTCAAATTAAAAAAAATATGAAGTCAACATTGCAAAATATTAGGGGTACAGTCCAGACTATCTGATTTTTATTAATAAAATGGTCTATTCATTTGCTGTAAAATTACCAGTCTTCAGCTAAAGATCTTTCAGGCACTTGAGGTTGCTTTTTCTGTCATACTTTGAGCCAAAATCGGGGGGATAAAAAGTGAAACTTTAGAACTGAAATTTCAGCTCATTGTTTATTTGTCTTTGTTTCTCCTGAGCTAATTAAATGAAGAGTTTGACATTCAAAGCTGGTTTGGGGAAAGAAAGAGGGAGCACAACAAGTTGGGATTTAGCCCAACTACTAATAAATATGGAAGGCAGTAGTCATCAGAACAGATTTCATGATGACTTTCTTTTCATTGACTACACTTTTAAAAATAGTAAAATGGATTATTAGGGAAAGGAAAAGAAGAACATCTTATAATTATCTAGCTTAGTGTTTAGGTTAGAGGAATTATACCTCTCTGAAGCAAAACTTCAATTCAAAATAATTACATTTCTAAACCTATTAGTCTCCAAAAGGTATCTTCATTATACTGTTTATTTTCAAGTGGAATTCTACTGCTCTACATTTTTTCTTAATATACTTATTACCCCCCATCCCCAAAAGCCAGAAATACATTCAAATAAATAATTTAGGAAGCTTTTTATCATGTTGTAGTACTATACTTAAAGGAGTTTGTGCTATATTTAAAGAAACATAATGGTTGTGAAGCATTTCATCAAGAGAATCTACATTTTTTTCTGACTCACATTTAGTTCTATAATTTTGGTTCTATAATATTTTAAAATAAAATGCTGAATTTAAAAACTAACATGCTTATTATTTAAACATTCAAATAGTACAAGAGTCTCTTTAAAATGTTTCTATACCTTAGTTCCTAGCACCTCAACTCTGAGTTTGGTGTGCATCTTTCCACACCTCTTTTTATAATATAGAAATATACCTAAGCATGTGTACACATACACACACATAGATGGGGTGTATATTTTCATAATGTTCTATATGTGATTCCATAACTTAATTTCTTCATTTCTCCCCTTATCCTTCCATCTTAAGCATACTTCTGTGTCAGAATAAGCACATCAACTCTATTCTTCCCAATGGGGGTCAAATGTTCCATTTTATGATTGTGCCATAATTTATTTAACCAAGTTTCTACTGATGACAGTGTCAGTTTTAGTCTCAGAGGAGTACATACACATATTTAAAAATTCAAGCCGTACAAAATTGTCTAAAACAGAAAGTTAAGCCCTCCTTCTCCTCCTCCAAAAGCTAATCAATTTCAAGCTTTTTCCATGGTTTGCTTTTTTTTCCTGATGGCTAACATTATAAATTGTAAATAATACATCTAAACATGTATTACTTGTTCCGTTACTTGACAAAGTGCTGATTTTCCTTAGCATATTTCCAAGGATCTCCTTCTTTCCCGAACTTTGTCTTTATTTTATTATTTTGTCAATGTTAAATTTCATAACTTTTAATTCAGCTTTGTTTGAGAAATGTTACTAAGTCTTCCTTGACCAGTCTATAAACTGAGTCTAAGAACTCAAGCCCAGTGAAACCACATTTGTCATATTATGACTGGGTATTAGTTATTTGCTGCAGAGCCATATGAGGTAATGGGACCGTGAGAAGAGAATGCAGCCCTCCAGGGAAGGCACACAATTTCCCCAAACATTGAGGTCCAAAAGACTCTTCTTTTAGTTGGTTTTATCTTTCTTAGCTGCATTTGGGTTTAATGGAAAGATGACAAAGTTTTACCAGCAACACATGGGTCTGGCTCTGCAGCTCACAAACTGTGAGGCCCAGAGCTAGACCCTTCCATTTTCTGGGCCTTACCCTTCTCATTTGTAGACTGAGAGACAAACTAGTAATACGTCTCTGCTCTAGCTTTAGCATTTCAGTATTCTAAAGTATTGAATATCCCGTAAGCATTGTGGGTACAATGAAACCGCAGCCTGAGAAGGAGAGTTCTCACATTCCTATTTCTAATTCCACTCAACAGATCCTGAGTGATCGTCAGAGACATGTTCCTAATACCTTCATCATGTTCGGGGCTTGGAGATATTTTGGAAATATGAGGCAATCAACTTTAACTGTTGTTTTGGTTTGCTGCAAAGAAGAGCATTCTTATTAGATCCTAGCATGTGCATTTTTAAATGTATAATTGTCATTTACTCCTCTCAAAAATAATCAGAGCTAATATTCTGGATAAAGCTAAGAGTAATAGTCATATGTTGTACTTAATAGGGCAAACTATTATTTTCTGCACTTTTCTACACAGAGCCTAGAATCATTTTTATTTTGCTCTCTCTTCTAATGGTTGTGGGATAGGGATTGGAGACAGAGGTGTTGGTTCAAAAAGCTGGATTTGGACCAGCAAAGCAGAAAGTCACATGGAACTCAATGAGGGCCTGTATGCAGTCTTCCAGTCATTCTGGCAGGTCCTGCCTGGTGTCTATCACCGCCAATGTGATCTCACTGTTCCCTTCTCTCTTTCTTTCCAGGAGGGGCCAACCCAACACTTTGGCCTTATCAACCCCCGCAGATGCTGCTCTGTGTCTCTTCTGCCAGTTCTGGCTCAGTGTGGTGTCTCCCAGGCCCACTGACTGTCGGTTGCCATAACGACATTGCACACACGAGGGAGGCCTGGCGGAGCAGTGGTGGGGCCAGGTGGAGAGGAGGAGGTAGAACAGACAGCTGAACTGCGCAGCGTCCCAGCCAGGATGACACGGAGGCAGGTGACCATAGGAAGTGAGGCAGGGGAGGATGAGGAAGAAGCTGCAGCCCAGAACCATGATTGCAAATGAGCAGAGCCTGGCCTCAAGAGAGGGAGGAAAAAGCTGGTGAGGAAAAGTGGAAGGAGAAAATAAAATGGTTAGAAAAACACTATAGACAAGCATAAGAAAAATGGAAACCAAAAAGAGACATTGCTGCCACTGGAAAAACGTCAATCTCAGACATGGTGAACACAGGAAAAGCATCCTTCTCTGTTGCCTACTTGCGTTTAGATTAATATGGGTTTTGGGGGGTTTTGTTTTGTTTTTCCTTGAGACAAGGTCTCGCATCGTCACCCAGGCTGGAGTGCAGTATTGGGATCACAGCTCACTGCAGCCTAGACCTCCAGGCTCAAGTGATCCTCCTGCCTCAGCCTGTCAACTGGCTGGGACTACAGATGTGCGCCGCTGAACCTGGCTAATTTTTTGACTTTTTGTAAAGGTAATGTCTCACTATGTTGCCCAGGTTGGTCTCAAACTCCTGATCTCAAGAGATGCTCCCACCTCAGCCTCCCAAAGTGCCAGGATTACAGGTGTGAGCCACCATGCCTGGCGACTTTATGGCTTTAACATGAAATAAGACCAATATGACTTTAACATGAAATAAAAATCATTAACTTCAGGTCAGCTCAATATGCCAGTCTTGGTTATGATAGACTGCTGGTTCAGGCCCTATTTAAATCTGTGGAAAATATCTATGTGTCTTCCTCTCTGAACTGTTATAATGACTTCAATGAGTTGTTGAATATTCAAATGCTTGCTAAATGTCAGAATAGTCTACAAATTTAAGAGTCATCATTGTCCCTTGATTTTATCATCATTGCTGTTTAACATTCTTCTTTTTCACTCTCGCAGTCTCCTTTGAACTATCTTTGGAAGATTTTTTTTTCTTTTTTCCCCCCATTAATTGTAGAGTATTTGGACACATATGCTTTTCTCAGAGGAGCAGTCGAAGTTTAACCTGTAAATCTGTAGCTAAGCAAGGCAAGATAATCTTCATCTGCCTTAGTTATTATCACTAAAAAAAAAAAAAGTTGGAACCTAATTCATTCAATTCAAATATCCTTATCTATATTCTATCAAAAATTTCTTTATGCTCTATAACTTTGGCAAATTTCTTTTTCTCTGAACCAAGTGTGCTGGGGGAAGAATACAAAATAAGGGGAGGGAAAATATGTATTGTACATACGTATATATAATATCACCATAGCTGAAAGTGACTTTAGGGATCATCTAGTACGATGCTCTTTATTTCAATTATTTTTTGGGTTTTTGTTTTGCTTTGTTTTGTTTTGGAAAAAACTTCTCGCTCTGTGGCCCATGCTGGAGTGCAGTGGCACAATCTCGGCTCACTGCAACCTCCACCTCTCAGGTTCACGATTCTCCTGCCTCAGCCTCCTGAATAGATGGGACTATAGGCATGCACCACCACACCCAGCAAATTTTTAGTAGAGACAGGGTTTTACCATATTGGCCAGACCTCAGGTGACCTGCCCACCTCTGCCTCCCGAAGTGCCAGAATTACAGATGTAAGCCACCGTGCCCAGACATTTTTAAGGTTTAATTTGTGATCAGTCATCTAGCAATCTTGATGAAATGCAGAGTCTGATTTGGAAGGGTGGGACAAGATTGCAGTTCTAGCAAGTTCCCAGGAGACGCTGACACTGTAAGTCCTTGAGAAGCAAGAATCTATTACAGTGATATTCAAAGATTTGGCATTAAACACTTTTTAAACATAAAATCTGATAGAACAATTGAAAGCCCACCTTCACACACTAAAGTTTTTGGGGGATGGGTGGGGAGGCAGAGACCTAGCTGTCCTTCAATATTCCCTGGAAGGTTTTGGGTCATTTTCCAGCCACTTCATTGGGAAACCTTGGAATCTGTAGAGCATGATATGAAATGCACAAACTAATTGAAACACTTATTTTAGTCCTAAAGAGACAGACTTGAGTTTAAATAGCAATAAATGTATTTATAATATTCAACATCCATACACATATGCTCCAAACGTATACATTTAAATATTATCATGAAGACATTTGTTTTTGCATTGTAGAAAACAGTTGCTGCTTTTCAGCATCCAAACCCTATTTAATAGGAAGCCAACCAAAAGGTTAAATCTGACAGATAGCCCCGCTCTGTGCCTTACCAGGTAAGCTGAGAGCAAGTAACCAAGGCTCCCCAATCAAAAACTCATTCTAGAGACTTCATACTTAGAGAGAAGGAAGCAAAAATTAAGAAACAGTTAAACAGCATTCATGGTGGTGACGTTGGAAGCAGAATCTCAAGAATGGTGGTTTGAGGGGCTGCTGCTCTTCAAGGTCAGTCATAGGAGATGTCTCCAAGGAAGTGACAATTTATCTATTTTTATAATTGTGGGGGAAAAAACCCAAAAAACAGTGACCACCAAGAGTTAAGTAAAGAGATGTGCCCAGTAGAACAAATAGACTATCAAACAGGGAGAGCCAAAGAGTTTAAGAGGACTGGAGACAAGGTTTGACATTGGTAAATACACAGGGACAAGGCACCCATTTGGGGTGGGTGAGCTAGCACAAGTGCCTCAGGGGCTGTCTTGGTCTGTTTTGCATTGCCGTAAGAGAATACCTGAAGCTGAGTAATTTGTAAAGAACAGAGGTTCATTTGACTCACAGCTGCAGGCTGCACAGGAAGCATGGATATGCCATCTGCTTTTGGTAAGGGCTTCAGGAAGCTTCCACTTATGGCAGAAGGGAAAGGGGAACCAACATGTCCCATGGTGAGAGAGGAAGAGAGAAAAAAGGAGTTGCCAGGCTCTTCAACAGTCACTTCTTGCATGAAGTAACAGAGCAAGAATTCAGTCATTACAGGGAGAAGGGCACCAAGCCGTTCATGAGGGGTCTGCCCACTCCCGTGATCCAAACATCTTCCATGAGGCTCCACCTTCAACATTGGTATCAAATTTCAGCCTGAGATTTGGAGGGGATAAACATCCAAACTACCTCAGAGGCTTAAATAATTTGGCACATTACCTTGGACAGTCTCTAAATTCCTTGAAAGCTGGATTTCATCCCCAATCCCAGGCAAAATTTTGCCAGATGAAAAGCTGATACATCTAAACACACACATATTTGGCATCCCTTTACACTTTGGGAACGCAGGACAATTAGAAGTTTACAAGGTGAGGTTGGGACACCAACTAAGAAATCGCGAACTTCAAAATCAAAAAGAAATGAAAGAAAAAATTTATCCTAAAATCTCTATGGCTTTTTGACCATTGCTTGTATTTCTGAGGGTATTGAAACTAGAATTAGGAACAACTGTGGAATAAGGGTGTATTTCTGTTTCCTTCAAGAAGCTTTCCAAAACAAAGTAAATATAAAGTGTATCAAATCTGAAATAAAGAAAATGGTCACTAAGAAATTAAAAGGGCAAAAAGCATCTATCAAATTTTAGCCATTATTATTTACATATACATTTTATATACATAAATATATATATATATTTTTTGAGACAAAGTCTCACTCTGTCACTGAGTCTGGAGTACAATGGCATGATCTTGCGTCACTGCAACTTCCGTCTCCTGGGTTCAAGCGATTCTCCTGCCTCAGCCTCTGGAATAGCTGGGACCACAGGCGTGTACCACCATGCTCAGATAATTTTTGGATTTTTAGTAGAGACAGGGTTTTGCCCCATTGGCCAGGTTGGTTTTGAACTCCTGACCTCAAGTGATCCACCTGTCTCGGCCTCCCATAGTGCTGGGCTTACAGGTGTGAACCACCGTGCGTGGCCATGATTTTCAGTTTTATTTTAATGATTTCATTTTTTAAAAATTTGCAGCTGGGCATGGTACTGACATCTGTAATCCCAACACCTTGGGATGCCAATGTAGTAGGAGGATTGAGCCCGGGACTTCATGGCCAGCCTGGACAACATAGCTAGATCCCTTCTCTACAAAGAAAAAAACTTGGCATGACAGGCATGGTGATGTGTGCCGGTAACCTCAGCTACTCAGGAGCTGAGGTGGGAAGATAACTTGAGCCCAGGAGTTTGAAGCTTCAATGAACTATGATAGTGCCACTGCACTTCAGCCTGGGCGACAGAGAAAGACTCTGTCTCAAAATAAATGAGGTAAATTAAACTTTTTGCTTTCTTGCTATGTTATTTGTATCTTTTCAGATTTCCTTCCTATGTTTCCAAGTTTTCTTTGTTTCTCTTACTTCTCATAATTTGAAAATTATGCATCCCATTTTTCCAACTAATGGTTAATTTACATTTAAAATACCTTTATATATCTCTATTTAATTCTATCTATATATATATTTATCACTTCAAAAATAAAGTATATGAATTTGAGAATTCCCCCCACACGCATAAAACGAAAGATTCTGCAAGCAATTATTCACACTCCTACTCTAAGATTTTGCTGGTATAATTTGGGACTTCATATCCAGAATATTATCATTTTTTTAAACACTTTAAGTTTCTTTTGGAAAAATTACTTAAATTTTTTTCTATTGATTTAAACTTCTTACTATATTAAAAATAGTGATTTAAATATTGACTCTGATTGGTTTTCATTACTACTCTTTTTTTTTTACAGCGCAATCTAGTCTAATCCCAATTGGTTTTAATTACGCATCATACTTTCTTTTATTACACATAATCCCTATAATTTAGTTTGTCGGTTTGAGTCATTCTTCAGTCAGCTGGAATACTTTTTCAAGTTTTTTAAAAAATCTTTATTTTTTGCAGAAAAAGAATGTGGGTAAAAACATTTGGAGTCCTTTCATGTCTATTATTATCTCTCTATTGCTCTCAAATGTGAATGATAGCCTGTCTGGCTATAACATTCTTGAGTTTCAATATATTTCTCTCAAGAGTCTTGAGTTCGTTTCTCTTATGTATTTTTCAAATTGTAGAGAGTCTGATGTCAACTTGAGTTTTTTGTTTTTATAAACAAACATTTTTCCCCGTCATCTTGTTGCTTATTTTTTTTTCAATTCAGGACTTACATCGTCATATTTTTAGATACGCTGTTTTGCCTTTGGTTTAAGCCCCATACTCCCCCCACCGCCACCAACCCCCAAGAAAACAACCTTCTGTTATTTTGTTGGGAATTGCTTTTCCTGTAATTGCTCTGTTTTCTCCTATATGTATCTTTGACTTCTTGGATTTGTCATCAATGCAACTTATATTTTTGATTGGCACATATGTCTCATTTTTTTCTTCTAAATTCCAGGATAATTTCTCAACCTGGTATAATTTTCTGATTTGATCTGTAATATTCAATAAATGTTTTCTGCCTTTTTTTTCTTCTAAATTCCAGGATAATTTCTCAACCTGGTATAATTTTCTGATTTGATCTGTAATATTCAATAAATGTTTTCTGCCTTCATGCCATTACAAGTCTTTGTTAATTATTCATTTCATCTGAATGGTATTCTTTAGGATGAGTACCTTGTTCAGAGACACAATAACTCCACAAATCAGAGAAATTTTGAAAGATTTTCTCTAATTTCCCTTGTGGTAGATCTCTTCCATAGATTTGTGGGAACATTTATTCCTCCGTGGGTTTTCTTCTTTTGAACTACTTGCTGTTTCATGTATCTGGGCACTTTTATCCGTTTGTTCATCTTGATAGTTACGGACATATTTCCATTTTGTTTTGTCTTTCAGTACTAAGAGAAGAAGATGATAAATGTTAAATGCATTGTGCTAGTCTCACACCAAATTAGTGAGAAAGAAAAGTTTAGGTTTCTTGTCTATTTATTTTGTTGTTTGGGACTTTGTCTTCACTGTAGCAGAACTGAGGGGAGCGCTCACTAAGGGAAGTCCAGCCAGGGTAACATTGCCCGTTGACATTGTTGCAAAGGACTTATTCACTGTGACTCTTGATGGAGCCTTTTTCTCTAAGTGATGTGACTGTATCCATTAGACACTTGAAGCAGCATGTTACAAAGCATGATGTCAGCACCATACATTTCCTGGAAAAGGACACTGAACCTCATGCCTCTGTGGACCAGCATCATTGCACTTTCTCAGGATGTCAGTACTGCCCATTGACTTGTCGTGGCTCACCTTTGCCTCCAGCACTCATTGTAAACTTCCTGAAGCCGGTGGGGTTTTCCTGTCATCTCAAATTCTTTTTCCTCAGGCAAACTTTTCTATTAAGTCTGTTGACTCATACATTGGTCAGTCGGATCTGAAACCTACCTCTCCTACATTATGGCTAATAAAGTCCCTCCAAGAATCTGACATAAAATATTATCCTTCCCTTCCCTTTAGTACTATATGGCGTTGTTCTCAAATTATAAATCCTTTTGGTCATCTTAATGATAAATAAATGGGAGAGTTACATAGTGGATGAAGATTGCTATCGTTATACTAAATTTGTTTTTCTCATTGTTTCTTTTGTTTTCTTTCTTTTGCATGTTTCTGACAGTAAAGATGAACTAATCCTGTTTTTATAAAGTTGATTAGTTAACTTCTGAGATTAACTAGAATCCTGGAATCTCTTAAATCTGTTTTGTCCAATAGAACCTTCTATGTTGGTGGAAATATTATTCTGAGCTGTTCAATTTGGAACCTGCTAGGCTTGTATTGTCATTGAGCACTTAAAATGTGGCTAGTGCACCTGAGAAACTTAATTTTAAATTTTACTTAATTTAAATTTAGACAACCTCGTGTGCCTAGTGGTTAGTGTAATGGACAGCACAGTCCTAGAAAAAACCTCTTTTAAATTTCAATCTTTTTTGAAAACAGAAGTTCCTATGCTTCACCCTAATATATAAAATCAGAATGCTGGCTATGTATTGGGGTGGGGTGGGACTGCATTTTTAGAAAATTATCTCCCTGATTCTTAATATGCATTCTGATGGTCTTGGAGGGTTGATTTGGTACTGGGTGTAATGGAAAAGAGGCTTGCTCAGCTTAATGAACTTGTGTTCTACAAGCTTTAATACAAACTCAGAAACAGTGGATTACATACAGTTACAGAACTTTGACTGGAAAAGACTGAGCGTGTGCCACCATCCCCCTCCCTTGTCTGAGGTAGACATTGCCTGTCAATCACTGTGTACTTTTCTACCCAGCCCAAAAGCAGAATCCTCAAAAAGGTTCCTGACAACCCCTAACTAAGGATCAATCCTGGCAAAGGAGCTTATTTGCTATCTAGATTAGGTGTTAACTAACTTTATCTGTATAGGTCCAAATAGTGCAAATGTTGAGCGTTGTAGGCCATAAGATCTCTGTCATACCCACACATTCTGCCATTGGACCTGTCACAGGCAATACTGAAATTAATGGCTGTGGCTGTGTTCTAATAAAACTTTAGTTATGGACACTGACATTCGAACTTTATATAATTTCCCCATGTAATCAAAACCCTTCTTTTGATTTTTCTCAGCCATCGACAAATGTAAAAACTATTCTTAGTTCTTAGGCCATAAATAAACAGGCATCAGGCTGGATTTGGCCCCAGGAGGTAGTTTGTCTATCCTCATTTAAATGATTGCTAAGGTCTCTTCTACTTCCAGTATTTTATGAGTCAAAGGTTTTTAGCACTAACATTTTTGGAGTAGGACATTAGTATAACATGCTTTGGTTCTTTATGTTTCCTCATACCATGCAATTCAGTACATAAAACACAGAAATCATAGTGACCATTTCCTGAAGTAAAATCTCCACAGCATGAATAGTTAGTGTGTGAAGGTATGAAGGCAAATACAGTGGTCTCTCAGCTTTTTTACTGTCTTCATCCATTTTAGTTTCTATCACAGAAAATTATATACTGCATGTTTCATAAACAATAGACATTTATTTCTCACAGTTCTGGAGGCTGGGAAGCCCAAAATCAAGGTGTCAGCAGATTCACTATCTGACGAGAGCTCTTTTCTTAGTTCATAGGCTGCTGTCTCCTTTCTGTGTACTCCCAAGATGGAAAGGGTGAAGGAGCTCACAGAAGCCTCTCTTTATAAGGGCACTAATCCCATAACCCTATCCCCTCTCAAAGGCCCTTCCAAATGCATTGGGGATGAGGTTCCAACATATGAACTTTAAGGTGATATAAATGTTCAGTGTATATAGTACCGCCCTTCAATCTATATAAAACATTTTGAAAGACTTTCAAGTAAATTTCTACTAAATTTTATTTCGACACCATAGGTAAAGAAAACTTTTAGTTTTAAAATAATCCATGTCATTTTCTTTAAAAGAACTAGGATTCTATTTGTATCAAAATTGCAGTTATATTCTGAGAACGATTTTTATTTCTACAGTTCTACTCCTAATTTTATTAACATTTAGCTTCCTTCTATGCAGATTAAAGCGGATGGATAAGCAACAAAAGCAAAAGCTTCTTTATAGACAAACTAACAGATCACTGTGAGGATTTCCCAAAACATCAGCTGCCATCACTCAGTAACTCCCCTCCATTTTGTCCTCCCATACCACTCAAGATTCTAGGTGACAGCACGTTATTGGGATGGAGCCCCAATCTCAGCAGGGCTTCACATTTCCCAGACACCTCCATACTTCAGGCTTGGGTGATTTACTGATTATTATTACTATTGTGTCCACCCATATGTTACACTTCTCTTCCCATTTCATTTATTACAGAGTCAAGATGCAGAACACAGTTAAATATCAAAATGTGATTCTTATGCATTCAAATCTTTAAAATAAGGACATTCCACTCCTTTTCAACCATTATTGGGGAAGTTTATATTTAATATTATTTTTCTAACCAAACACTTGAAACACATTCTCACACATATCAGGAGGTCTATGATAAGCACAATGTACATCTAAATTAAAATTATGTTCTAAGAGCAACACTTATTTCTACAACTCTACTACTAGTTTTAGGTAACATTTAACTTTCTTCTATGTATATTAAAGTGAATGAATAGGCAACACAAGCAAAAGCTTTCACGATCTTGTCTTCTATAGATTGTCTTGTTTTGAAAACTTATTTTCTTAACTTCTAGATTTACATTTTAATTGCATTTTTGATCATTTCTTTTTTTATATACTACTCTGTTGAAAGCAAATTTCAAAAGTCTTCTCTAGCTAATACTCACAACTCCAGCTTATTTAATAAAATCTTCTTCCTAAACAAATGGGAAATTACTAGCAACCTCTGACTGGGTTGTTAATTACTATCCTGGGGCCAAGTTGATGTAACATTTTTAGCAATACTGAAAAACAAAGCCAAAAACACACAAAACAAACTTATCTAAGATTTTAAAATATATTTACCAAAATCGAAATAAAGAAAATGTCTCCCATGTGCTTATTATTCAGCATTTTTCTTAAGTGAAATTGACTAAATGACTGAAATATTGAAGCAGGGGAAAAAAAATACTTCATAAAAGAGAAATGTAGACGCACCACTTCTCCATGGATTCCACACATAAAAATACTTAAGCATTATGTAAAAATAAGACAACCAACTCATCATTATATTTTAAGTAAAAATACTTAATGTCTTGCCCCACTTTGATCAATCTACAGAATGATATACACAGATCAACTCTCAGAATTTTATAGGTAAAAAAGAATTTTTAAATCCACTTATTTTATAGAAAAGAAATAAAGTCTAAAACAGCAATTCAAGTTCATTAGTGGTAGAATCAGCACAGGAACCCTTAAAAGATAGTCCTTTAGGCTGCCTGTAGTGGTGAATGAGTTACATTAAAATGAGTTGATTTCTAGTGGCTTTTGAGGGACTTCAAAAAAAAGATGTTTGATATTAAAAAATAGCTCACACTTATGTTATATCTGCCATTTATATTACTTGTAGGCTAAGACAACCAATACATCAGTATTTCCCCCTACAGTCCCAAATATAGGAAACACCACTCATGTGGCATTATTCTGCTATTTGACCCATCCAGTGGAAGGTGGAGATATATGAACAGTCATCATCATCATCAACATCATCCTCGATTTTTTTAAAGATAAAATACACTTTGCTACAAACTTGTATGCCTGATACACACAGGTGACCAAGATGATATTTTCCCTTGGGTGACAGGAATAACAAGTTAATGTTGAGGAAAACAGGAAAAGGGCACAGACTTCAGAGTCTGAAATACTTTGGTCTAAACGAATGCTTCCCAGCATAGCCAATGGACTTGTGAACCTATTGAGCTCATGCGTCAAACAAATTAATAATGAAAGATAGCATAGTACTGTCTTGAAGATAAGTGAAATTGAATGTAAAGTATTGGTAGAGTTTTTGAAATAATAGTCAATCTGTGACAGTCTTCTTTCTCATGTCTGTCTCTCCCTACAGGAGGTCTTGTGGTAATTTGCTAAATATTACTATTTTGGTCTGACAGAACTCTTAAAATTTTGCATACCTAACTGCTACAATTACTTAAACAAGGATGATATATAATTGCTGAATTATAAAACCACTAACCCAAGAGATTAAAACCTATCACAAGAAACTCAAACTTTTTCTTATTTCTCAAGACCACTGAGCCAAAAGTGGAGGTGATTGATTCTCCTTCTGTATCTTATGAGAAGCACAGAAATAGAAGTTTGGAAGAGTCAAACTTCAGATTTCTGGTGAAATGAAACTAGTAGGCTAATTTTCTTCTTCTTTTAAAATTTTTTTTAGAAAGAAAAGAGGTTGAGGATTTTTGCTCTGACAGCTCATTCAATGACTCCAGAAAGTGGTGGGAAAGAATTTGAAAATCTAAACTTCAAATGAAAATAATATGAACATATCTCCATGTAATAAATAAGTAGCCCCTGCTTTACCCGCCAACCCTGACTGCTATTATTAGGCCCGACTGGTTAATTAGACAAAAACATATTTGGCTAATTTCCCTTCAAATTCACCATCAATGTCAACACATTTGGATAATCCTAAAAGGCTGGGAATTTACAAGTCATAAACATTTAACAAAATAGCTAAGCTTCTTAAAATACTTTCCCCATCTGTGTTAAACCACAGAAAATCTAACCGGAACCACATTATATCCCCCAGCCTACAGGAGTTTTTATTAAAGATAGTAAGTCACTTAGAGCTCTATGCTTTAAGTGTAGAGAGGAAAACACAACACAACCAAATTAAAAAAAAAAACAGATTTTTGTTACGTTAATAATCCAAGGTTAGTAGGAAAAAGTAAGAATTAGCTTGTAGTTAAACAGCCATTTTTCACTGGCATATATATATTTCACCTTTCACATACTAGTTTTTGTTCAATGACCCAATTTGGAATTACATACCAACAAGGCTCTGCACAGTCTGGCTCTCCACATCTTTCCTTCTTCCTCTCTGCTGAAGCCAGCCTTGTCTTCCATGCATTCCTTAACTTTGTCAGCTCTTTCCCTTCCGGCGGGCTTTGCACATCCTGGAACACTCTTTATCTAACTGTTTGTCTCTTCTTTGTTCAGTGCAGCTATCTGCATGGATGCCACCATCTCAATGATACCTTCTCTGATTGCTCTTTCATAGAAGTTCCTCCTCCCCTGGAATTCTGTCACAGCACCATGTTCAGTTCTTTCACTGCACTTTCCATGACTTGTAAATAAATAAATATATATATATCTCCACCCTCTACCCTCTTAAAAAAGTTTTTGTTCTCTCATTCAAAGTCTTTGCCTGGCTGATTAGAAGTTTCATTCTATTTCATTCACCAGTGTTCACGCAAACAATAGCATGGTACTTGGTACACAATAGGTACTCAGTAGAGATCTGCTTAATAAATCAATCCACAAAGAACAAATGGAAGAAAGAATGGATGGATGAGTCCCTGGTCTTTAACTGTTTTTGTTTTAAATCAGAACAAATTACGAAATGTCACCATCCTGTCAAACTTTGTCACAGAGATTCTCTCTATAAAAATCTAACAACTTATTATTTAGATTTCTGGTAACTTTGACATTCTTTCATTTAAATATGATTTTTTTAAATTAGGAAAGCTAAAATGTCCAGTTTGTAAATAAATATGCCACATTACACAAGAAGAAATCTAATTGGTAATTAGAAGCTGAAGCCCCATGGTATTTAGAGTTAACTTATTTTTTAAAACCCCCTTTTGGTGTATATGTATACTTTCAGCTTTTACAATTTGGAAGAAGACACACACCATTACCTCTACTAGGCCTTTCCAAGTGCTTAACTCTCTGCTCCTCAAAACTTTAGCTTTCTAAATCTCATTCTCACAGCCACACTTCTGGCTCCTGCCTTACCACCTCCCAGCTCCCAAAACAACAGCCAAACACCTATTTTCTTTCATTCTCATTCCAACCTAATTCAATTGCATATATCCCCACTGTCTACCTTTCTGCTTCTCTTTTCAGCTCTACTTCTAGAACCTTTTATTTAGTTCCTTAAAAGTCTTGTTAATTTAAGGGTAATTTTTTAACACATGTAAATATTTTTTCACTGTTTTCCTTCAAAGTATCATTTGGACAGTGAAGCCTGGCTTTTATCCTGATGACCTAGGAACCTCTTCAACTCTCTTATGGACATTTTTATTCCTTACTCTGCTTAATGCACAAAAGGTCTGGGCCTTGGCCCCCAGGGCTGCTTTTTAAACACTGATCATCTCTCATCGTTTCACTTCTTTACATTGGGAGCCCATAGCGTCTACTTCTATCAGCCCCCTCGGCACCATTTGTCATCCTTCACCACTCATTACCTTCCACAACCATTTCTGTGCCTGATTCACCATTCTGCTTTCTGCCCCTTCTCTTCTATCATCATTAGTGACTTAAACATTACAGCTGATATTCTGACTCATTGCTGTTCACCCTCCTCCACTTTGACCTTCAACTCCAGTAACCATCACCCTCTAATGAGCACAGTCATATCCTGGATCTTGACCTAATATCTTTGAGATCTCAAATATTCTTGTCTTCTCTGAACATGAGCTGATTATAGATCACACAACCCTTTATCTCTAGTTTTTTCAATTATCTTTTTGCTTTCACCAAGTTCTCCTGTTACCCATTTTTCTAATGGCCCCTGCCAGTAATGCTTCTTGTCCCATTTAGGCTACCTGCCTAGTCACTTCAATGTGCCCTCACTGACACATTCAGCCCCACGTTTCTTGGCTTCCCCTGATGCCCACCTTGCTTTTCCCAACCTTGTATTGTTTGCACTTCTTGAAGGATCCTTCTGGATGAGTGTCCAGGGAGCTATCTCCTGATCCTTCTAAAGTAGACACTCTCCATGGAGCTCAGCTGGATGAGAAGTTGGGAAGACTTGCTTCTACTCCTTTTCCTGAATCACACTTTGTCACGTAGTCCTCAAAATAACAGAATTTAGGCTCAAAGTTTCACAAATTCTTTCATGAGGGAGCCTTCATTTTTTCTCCTCTGTACCCTTTCATCTGCTTCATACATTTCTCCAGGAGAATCTCTCACCACACACAAGCAAATAAGAAAACTCATCTGCAAACTAAACTAACAGTCCCATAGCAACAACAACAATATATGCAACAATCTCCATCCCATGCTTTATCTGCAAAACATAGGCAAAACATCCACTGCCACTCCCAATGCACACACAGAAACTCTCGTTTTCTCTATGGTTAGATACTAAGATTGTATTTCTAGTTTTGAGGGTAACTACCAACCTAAACACACACACACACACACACACACACACACACACATATATTATTTAAATTGATTTTAAATATCCATTTGGTCTTCCCATTACACTGAATGCCAGCCATTAAGTACAAACTAGTTATTTTCTCTAGCAATAGCTAGTCCCTCCTAAAGACATTAAGAATTCCATGGGTAAACCAATAACAATTCTGACTTAGTAGGTCTGCGATGGGGACTCTGTATTTTAACAAGACCATAGGTGATTCTAATTCACATTTTTTAGAATATTGCTTACCATGCCCTGATTGCTGCTTGGGGACAAGTTTGAATGAGAGAGGCATCAGTGGGAACCATGATATATGAACTTGCTCCCTGGGACATCTGCTCTATTGCTAATCTCTTGGCAGATCTTCTGAGATGGGAAAGCCTTCTAGAAGACCAGCTTCCAAGGCATCTCATGTATCCATTTATCTATTCTCCTGGGGTGATATCTAGGTTACTACCAGTAACAGCCATAAACAAGTATTTTTCTGGACAATTTGCTGAGGGGAGAGCTGCTGGGTCATGGAAACTTCTTGCTTAGGTTCACCTAGAATTGTCAGATTGCCCCCTAGACTTGCTGCTTATTAAAAATGAGACTGAGTACTCCCTCATGAACTTCTGAGTCATTCAAGATGCCCCTATTAGGAATCAGTTATCATTATACATAAACGTTTATTCTGCTGGATTGTGTATTTTCTCTTGATTTTCCACATTTCTTTGTCCACATAAATTTGTTAGCTCTAGATGTTTCAAATACCATTTCCAGTATTGGTTTCTGTTATCTTTGCCTATAATGATTTTATTAGACAGAAATTCTGAATATTATGTCAAATACATTCCTTTATTTCTTCATTATCTGTCCTTTCGAGAGCACATAGGTGTTAAAAAGTCCTTCTCCATACCAAGATCACAATCCATTGACTCACATTTTGCTAATATATTTATATTTATTCCTATCATACTTAAGTATTTAATCCTCCTGTGTATTTTCTTTTTTTAATGGAAGAATTCTAATTTATTTTTCCCTATGAGTTTTTCTAACACTACTAAAGAACCCATTTTTTCTCTACTAAGTTTTGTGCTATCTACTTTATATAAGTTTCAACATATATACAGATCCATTTCATTGAGCTGTGTGTTCCTGTACCAACATTACACTCTTTATTAATGTGGTTTAGTACTTTGCCTGAAACACTGGTAATGCAAGTCATCTTTATTCTCCCTTTTGAAGGTAGATTTAGCTATTTGTGAATCTGTATTCATCCATATTAAGTTTACAATAAGTTTGTAGAGTTCTTAACAATTCTATCATAGTTTTTTTATAGTTGACATTAATGTACAGATGAATCAAAATTCATTCCAATCATGAACATGGTATCTGTCTCCATTTATTCAGATATTTTTTCTATTGTGTAATGTACTTTAAAGTTTATTTCTTACTTGTTTTACAGATATGTTATAATGATATTATGATATATTTTCTATTCTCTTATGTTCTTGCTGGAAAAGGGAACACAATATTTCTAAATCAATCTTGTATATGTGACTATTTTACTGACCTCTTTGCTTTTTCTAAAGATTTTTTGCTGTTTTCAGTGGTTTTCTTTGGTAATTGATCATATAACCTGTAAATAATTAGAATTTGCATCATCCATTTAGATCTTTACCACTTGTTTCCTTTTCTTATCTTATTGCATTGTCTAGGACTTTTGAAAACATCACTAATGATAACAATGAATGGTGGGCATTTTCGTCTGTCTGTAATTATAAAGTAGATTCATCCAAACTTTCTTATTAAGTAAAATATTTGATCCAAGTTATTGATAAAAGAATAACTTAAAGAAGAATTTTAACTATTGTTTTAATATTATATATGCCTTGACTTTTATCAAAAGTTTTCTCTAAATTTATGTAGCACTTTGCATGTATTTTTTTTTTTTTTTTTTTTTTGAGATGGAGTCTCGCTCTGTAGCCCAGGCTGGAGTGCAGTGGCCGGATCTCAGCTCACTGCAAGCTCCGCCTCCCGGGTTCACGCCATTCTCCGGCCTCAGCCTCCCGAGTAGCTGGGACTACAGGCGCCCGCCACCTCGCCTGGCTATTTTTTGTATTTCTTAGTAGAGACGGGGTTTCATCGTGTTAGCCAGGATGGTCTCGATCTCCTGACCTCGTGATCCACCCATCTCAGCCTCCCAAAGTGCTGGGATTACAGGCTTGAGCCACCGCGCCCGGCCTGCATGTATTTTAATAAGTGAAATGGGCCCCACATTTAGTTTCTTTATAGTAACTTTATCTACTCTTGGTATCAAAGTTACATAAGCCATGTAAAATAGGTTGAGAAACTTTCCCTGTTTATATATTTTTTAATCCTCTTGTATAAAACAAAGATTATCCTATCCTTGAAAGTTTAAAAGAACATCCATAAAATGCCATCTGAGCTTTTATTTCTCTATATTTAATGGCTTTTCTATTTCTCTTGTGTCATGTTGGCAATTTTATGATAGACAAAAATATATTTTAACAAGACTTTAAATGTATTGACATGTAATTGTTCATAGGATTTTTGTTATTTTTAAATTACTGTATAGTTGTCTATATTTTTTTTCCTATTTTTATATGTCTAACCTCTATCTTTTCTTCCTCAGGGCCAAATTTTTCCAATTTATTTATCTTCTTTAAAAAGACTTTGCTTTAACTATTCTCCCTTATTGTTTTCATTTGTCTTTAATTTATTCTCTAATATTTAATATTTTTTCTTATATCTTTGAGTTTATTTTGAAACTCGTCCTCATATTGAGTTGAAAGTTTTGTTCATTTTTTTTTCTATTCCTTATTTTTTGATAAGTGTACTTACTGAATGCTTTCAATTTGTCTTTAGGTGCTTCTTTAGCTGTGTTTTGGAAGTTTTGATGGTGTTTTCTTTTTCATTCCATTCTAAGAATTTTGTAATTTTTCTGTGGTTTCAACATAAATGTTATTAAATAATATATTTTTTAGTTTTTAATCTATCATTTCATTATTGATTTCTAATTTTGTTGCCTTAAAGTGAGAAAACAGTCTGTATATTACTGATTCTTTGTAATCTGGTACATAGTTTGTGTATGTGGAAGAAGGATCACATATGTGCTCAAAAAGAATTTGGAACCTCCATTTTTTTGGATATAAATTTCCCTATACATCTATCAGTTAAAACATAATATGTCATTGCTCTATTTTATAATTTTGCTAACTTTTTTCTAATTTTGATGTTTCTAAGTTTCATTTTAATACAACTGGATGTTGACTTTTTCCCCTTCCTTAGGAATACTGTTTCATACTCTAAGTCCTTTCAGCCTGAGGTCTTTCATGTTACTTAAGTTACGGAAAATGTTCTATAATTAGTTTGAAAATTATTTTCTTCCTCCCATGTATATTTTTCTCTTCCTTTTGAGATTCCTATTATATGAATGCTGACATTTCTACTTTTATCCTTCATACGTCTTAAATTTTATTTAAAGTCTTCCTTCTTTCTCTCTTCTTATTGATGCATAATTCATTAATCCAATTTGACAGAAACTTATTTATTCTTTTGCTGTATCCATTCCACCTTTCAATACCTGTTTATTTAGTTTTTAATCCTCTATGTAGTTTCATACTTAATCTTCTCAATTTGTTCTTCATAAATATTTATCCCTGTTTCTTTTTATCAAATTATTTCTTACCTCTTTGAGAAACTTACTATGCTGACCTTAAAAAGTTATTCTCTCTAGACAATTCATTTTATGATGTTTGTTTTTTGGGTTTTATTTTGTCTCTCTCTTAAAGGAGTAGTATTCCTCAGAAGTTTCATTTGTTTTTTGGGTTTTATTTTGTCTCTCTCTTAAAGGAGTAGCATTCCTCAGAAGTTTCATTATTATTCTTTAGGATCTCACATTTCCTTAACTGGTAATATGCACCCATAGGAGGAGTGAAAGTCTAGACCCTAACATGTGTCTGTCCTGATAAGTTTCGAGTGGGTCAGGGCTCACTGAAAAAAAAACCTATCTCATGGCAAGCTAAGTTCCATCATTCCTTATTGACCAAAGCTTTGACAAATGACACTGCCCCCCAGAAATTATCCCAGTACCCCCATGCAGGCACCGATTCTTTCCAAACGCGATGTTTCTTTCTTGTAATCAGTCAAACCCTGGGGTGCATAGAGGGTTACTGGAGGAGAAAATACTGAGGAGCTGACTGGACCATCTGTGCCTGTTGTAATACACTCACTAACTCCAGACAGTATAGGGAACAACCTCTGGCCTGTTCTTGGCAGGTTGGCCTGTTTCCTGTCTCAAAGTGGCATGGGAGAAGGCAATGGTTCACTCCTTGATGTGTGTGTGACAGGAATCTGCAAAAACACATGCCTACACACACAAAGGAAAGGTCTTGCCCTGCCCTTGGTCTCTGGACTTTCTTCTCTCTGGCTAGTGCATCACTCCTCAGTCGACCCCACGTTCTCTTTCCAGGGCTTTCCCAGGATGTAGCAATAGATTGTTGTTTCTATGGCATCAGTATATACAGCATTTACAGTGTTGCGTTGGGAAGGGAATTAGAGGATTATGTTCATTCACTATCTTGCCAGGGACTAAATTATTCCCAGGTATTTCTAATAGGTGTATTTCCCTCCATGTTGAAAATCTTTATTATTTCTCCACTATGAATAATTTTGGCTATTAATTTACAAAGGTAGTGTTTCTTTTATTAAAAGCAAAGTGCCAAGGTACTTTTTAAACTTCCTGAAATCAATGTTTCTTAGAAATGTATATGTAATTTTCAAAGAATCTGTGGTAACTTCATGCTGCTTATATTATGCTGACAGTCTCATATTTAAACATTTATATTACTGAATATATTTTACTTGGTTATGGGAGATTATTCTTTTATTGTATTACGTAATTTTTATTTTGGCTTTTAAATAAAAATTGTATATATTTAAGTTGCACAATATTATGTTTTGATATACATAATCACAGTAAAATGATTACTACAGTCAAGCTAATTAACATGTCCATCTCTTCACATAGTTGCCTTTTTGTGTGTGTAGTGAGAATGCTTAACCCTTTATATTTCATGTAAGGGTTCCTTGTCTACTTTTATAAGTGAATTCCATCTCTATTTTCTCATATTATTTTTATGAAATGTAATTATTTAAGAAATTGTTACATTTTCTTTTCAGAATAAAAGATATGGCCACCTGTATCCATCCCTTGAATGTTAGAAGGAATTAACCAATCAATCTATGAGTTGGAATACATGGAATTCCTAATAGTTATATAGATTTCACCTATAAAAACTGACAGTAAATATGATTTTATTCATTTGAATATTAGAGTGAACATTCCTTCGTTAGTGTTTCAATCAAGTTTTTACTTCATTGGGGGTAAACATTGATATATTCGTATTGATTTTTGATAAAGCAGAAAGGCATTCTTAATTTCTTTTCCAAGCCTACCACACACATTTAGAATGATATGAAGCTATATATATATATATTTAGAAATAATTCTATAATTTTTGTAAAGGCAAAAAACTCCCCCTATTTACTAATATTCTCACCCACAATGTTCTGGACAAACAATATAGCAAAATTAGTTTCATCTATCTGTTGCTTGACTCATTAACTCTGGCCTTTCTTTCCAGGCAAAATACATGGGAAAAACAAAACAAAACAAAACAAAACAGTGAACCAAGAACTCATGGGAGAATCTTTTGAGCTCATTTTCTGGGTGAATGCTTCCCTCCCACCCAACCACCAGAACAGAGGAGCTTCCAGGAAGTTAGAGAATTAAAAAATAGAGAAAAAGAATGAGTCACAAGAGGGTCTTATCATCTGACTAAGTGGGAGACCGGATAAAAGACTTGTAAACTCATTGTAGCTTATGTACATGTGTATGGTTATCATGTAGCATTCTATTTCTCAAATTAAGCATACACCGTAATTATTTTGTGAGACTATAAAATTCTTCTAGAAAGAAATAAAGAGTATTAAAATTCTACCATCCTTGTTTTAATGTAAAACAGTTTTTGTCTTATAAATGAAACTATCTGACGGAGATTTTGGGATTTTAATGATAAAGTCCTCTTGGATACAGTCCAGTATAGGCTTTCCACATAAAACATTATGTTTCAAAAGCAAAAGATAGAATATTAAATTTCCAGGGCAAAATGCACACACACACACAAAAGAATAACCTTTGTGTTAACCTCAATTTGTTTTACATATAGCAGACAATTTTGTAAAAGTAAGATAATGGCAAGAACTAATTATTAACTTGTTTTACCTTCAGAAAATATATTTTGGGATGGACTCCCTGACTGCAGGGTTGTTTAGGTTCATGAGAGATAGGTCTGTGTTTCGGAAACTCTCCTTTCTGTAGCCTTTGCTCTTGCTCTTCCTGCCGCCCCGAGAGCCCCCGTTCTTCGTGACCTGAGATTCTGAACCTATTGCTTCTGCCTTGACCATGTTCAAAGTTCATCTTTTAAAGATGGCTCCTTGAAATTTTCCCCAAATATATTTTGTGCTCCATTGACCACTCTCAGGTAGGAAAGTTGATATTATTCCTAAGAGCGTGAACCACACCCTCTATAATCTAGAAAACCCTCATTCATATTCTTAGATTTTTCTTATTAGTCATTTTTTGGGGGTGTGTTATACAGTCCCCTCTTCTTGAGATTATCTTTTTTAAAATGCAAACATCTGGGAATGATCCATCATGGGGCCTTTAATACTTTAGTATGAATAAGATTATTAGACAATGTTCCTTTGGAAAGAGAGCTCTCAGCAGGGTACTGGGTACCAAGATGAGAGCATTGATGAGGACAGAAAAGAGAGGCAGAGTCCAAAGCAAGATCAATTTACCATTTTTTCTCCTTTGTCTTTCCTTATTTACAGCATAA
Organism: Theropithecus gelada; assembly: GCF_003255815.1. Lineage (NCBI taxonomy): Eukaryota > Metazoa > Chordata > Mammalia > Primates > Cercopithecidae > Theropithecus > Theropithecus gelada. The sequence goes on from NC_037670.1 coordinate 71,860,177, forward strand.
CTATATTTTGGTTTAGTGCAAACTGCTGATGGGAATATAAATTAGTTCAACCATTGTGGAAGACAATGTGACGATTCCTCAAGGATCTAGAACCAGAAACACCATTTTATCCAGAAATTCCATTACTGGATATATACCCAAAGGAATATAAATCATCCTATTATAAGGAAACATGCACACGTATGTTTATTGCAGCACTATTCACAATAACAAAGACACAGAATCAACCCAAATGCCCATCAATGATAGACTAGATAAAGCAAATGTGGTACATATACACCACGGAATATTATGCAGCCATAAAAAGGAATGAGATCATGTCCTTTGCAGGGGGACATGGAAGAAGCTGGAAGCCATCATCTTAGCAAACAAACACAGGAACAGAAAACCAAGCACCACATGTTCCCACTCATAAGTGGGAGCTGAACAATAGGAACACATGGACACAGGGAGGGGAACATCACACACTGGGGCCTGTTGGGTGGCAGCGAGGGCAGGGAGAGCATTAGGATAAACAGCTAATTCAAGCAGGGTTTAATACATAGGTGATGGGTTGATAGGTGCAGCAAACCACCATGGCACACATTTACCTATGTAAAAACCTGCACGTCCTGCACATGTATCTCAAAACTTAAAACAGAATAAAAAGTTTTAAAAATCCAGCTGTAGAAAGATCTACATCAAAATCCTATCAGTAAAAATCAGAATTGCAGTGGTGAACCATTATCTAATTTTTAAAAATTCCTATGCAAGAATATATTACAACCATATCTCCAAAAACCGTGTTTGGATAATGTTGATTTATTAGTACCATAGAATTCCACTAATTAGCACAAATGATAGGAGAAACCCATTGTGGATTATAGAATTTTGCAAATTAGTGAGTACATAAACAAACAATAAAAATCAGGAGTCCTGAACTAAAAAAAAAAAAAAAAAAAAAAGTGATGGAGTCTGTAGTCAAATTGGTCAGGTTAAAATCTAGGTTCTACTACTTACTATATTTGTGATTTGGGCAAAGTGTTTCATTTTTCTATGCTTTAGTTTTCTCCTTTGTAGAATAATGTTGCTACCTCACAGGGTTGTTGCGAGCATTAAATGAGGTAGTACAGATAAACTCTTAGAACAATGCATGGCATAGAATAAACACCACTATCTTCCTTTGCTGTGCCCTGCCTTGTAGCATTCAATATGTGCGGTTCTAAGAACCGGGGTCCTGATATTTTAAAGGATTTACAGTTGAAATCCTCATTTACCTCTCTCTTTATAAATCATAATAATCCATACGTTCATGTGTGATTGGCTATTGCCTAGGACACCCTGCCTGTTCACAGACACACGTTTCCTGAAGACGAAGTTCTATGTGAAGTCACCACCTGGTTGTTATTAGCTCAAGATAGTGGGAAACTCGAGAACAAAGCCTTCCTCATTTATCTCTACATCCCCAGTGCCTTACACAGCAACTGGAAAATGGTAACCAAGGGAAATATTGGCTGCACTGAAAACATATTATTAATTGTGATAATAATAATAACATTTAGAGTTTACATTGATTTCTTAGCTTTATAATTCCATTTCTCCAAGAAACTGAAAGCGCTCTATAAACTCTGCCAACTATGTGGTGCTATATTTGTTTCACATGTATTTGAATTGAAAAATTATCTCCATTCAGGATGAAAAAAAAGCGTTTATTAAATGCCACGATCCACAGGTGGGATGCCCAGTGTTACAGGAATTACAAAAAAAAAGACCCAGTTCCAACTCTCTGGTCCCACCTCCCTCTCTTAAGTACAGTTGGAGTTTCTGAAATACAATGTTTTTCGCTGTCTGGCCTATGGTATCCCTCTCATTCCCCATGCTATCTCCATGCATGCTCAGAATGACTCCCTAATCACATTGACAAGCTCTGTTCACACTGATTGTTGCAAAACTTATCAAGACTTTTCTTGATGCTGTTTTTTAGTACTGTTTTATTCTACTTTTTTTTTTTTTTACCCTGGATAACAGTAGCCTCTTAACAATACTTTCAATGTAATTTTAATTTGGAAGGCTGTTTACCTCAGTGGAAAAGATAAAAATAAATAGGGGCTACTCCATGTTATCTTTTCTTTAAACTGTGTAATATCATGCAACCTTCTCCAAACGGTAGGGCTATACATCCTTTGCCAACTTTTTTATTCCAAGCATATGTGCAAAAATATTATTTATCTATTTATTTGCTTGTGTTTAGCAGTTATATAAACATGAGTTTATTCTGAGCTTTCCCGGGTACCATCCTCAGGGCTACATGGCACTCATTAGGCTTCCTCTTTGGTTAAATACATCTTTTTTCTTTCCCTTTTTTGAAATCTGAGAAAACTTTTCCCAGAAGCTACATGCCCTAAGTGCTCTTTCTGCTTTCTTCTCACTAGGATGACATAAACATTTATTTTCCGAGGCTCTTCTCACTTGCTTCTCACCAGTCACTGAAGAATTGCATGGTGGATCCGATGGATCACAGACTCTGAAGCTAAAGTTTTCATTCTAACTCCCTCATTAATAGTTACTGCCTATAAGATAGTTATTAATCTGAGTATTGACTCCTCATCTAAAAAATAGGTCTAAAAATTGTACTTCAGTTGGATTTTATGAAGACTCAATGAGATGAGGACTGCAGAATGCCTGAAAGAGTTTGGTGAGTGTTAGCTCTTCTATCCTATTTTGTTGTCTAGATCAAGGCCAAAGTAAACCATTTTCCTGGGGATTTTTCTAGCTTTTGAGTCATAAAAGATTCTTCTGGTTACATTAAGAATATATCAACTGTTCTGCATTAAGACACTACCAACAGAAGACTAATTTCAATTCAAAAAGCATTTTGCTAAAATCTAAAGGGAATTCAAAGATGAGAGAGGTAAGGTTTCTGACACTAATAGCCTGAATACTAGAGTTATAATCTATATTAAGAAAGTATCAGTTGTATCTTCTCTCTCTTTCTTTGAGCAGTCTGTGGTATCTCTCAGAAACACCATTTTTTTCTCTGCTTGCCAATATCCTTTTTAATACTGTTTAACAAATCAATCTACTTTTAATGCAAAATTCACTTTGTACATTAAATCTCTTTCCTTTAAGACAGATCTCATCTTTTCCAGTGTTGTCCTATATTTTTAAGACTCATCCTGCCAAGCCATAGTGATAGCCGTGATATGGATTTTACTTATATAAAATTGGCTATATTAACCAAATGCCCGTTGCCGAGTTGTTCATGTTACAACCCAAAAAGATAATTTAGATTCTGTAGGATATACAAGTGCCTATGATGAATACCACATAGTGATAAAGGCAGAAATGTATTCAAGAAAAGATGGAATCAGTAGCATGGAGCAAGATACTAAAGTGAACGGGGAAGAATAGATAAAAAAATAAAGGATGCGTGTTTGAAGTTGAACATAAGACCAAGCAGCTAGGTCAGTCACGCTGAAGAGAAGAAGCGGGGTGGGGCGGCGGGGGGAGAAGGGTTATCACAAGCTGAGGAGACAGGAGAGCTATACACTCAGAAGGAAATCAGGAATACAGGAATACAGCAGTCAAATTTGGTCAGAGAAATAAGGGGATCAAGATCTTTAGACAATTCAGGTACTTTCTGAGGCAGCCACCCTAATATTCCCCTCAGTTCTGCCTGGTTTTAAAGTACCCTTACTCCAGAATGATTGAGAATTTGTATGAATTCTGAAGAGCTTAGCTGAAGTCACAGATACTCTTCAGGAACTATCTCTCTATGACACTTCTGTGAATTGTGCTATAATGCCCCATTCTGCATCTCAGGTTGTAATTCAACTTCCTCCACAAATTTCCAATTTAAGACCTGCTTGATCAGTTTGGGAAATCTCCTGCCACATATGTTTTTTTCCCTCAAGTTGATGTGAGCTAATAATATGGTACAGTTGCTAAGAAAGTGAACATAATAGCAGATATTTTAAATATTAATATAAATTTATGGTCCTGATAATAGAACTTCTGGAACTCAGAGTTTTCAAATCTCATCTAAAGTACTTTATACAATTTTGGACTATGCTTCTAAGGAGTCTTTCAGAAACTGAAAAAGATCAGAATGGTAAAAGTTCTAGAGATTATTTTGTAATGGAAATATATGATGGACCTGGTGCAATTTTTATTGAAGTATACTAAAAAGAGAGATGCTAGCTGATCTTGATTTTTTAAAATATTCGCTTATTCAGAGAATAGATTTGTTCTGTGGTATATCAGAAGGTGAACTGAAAAAAATGGATTGATATTTTAATGGGGGAGATTAGAGATTTATTCATCAACAACACAGGTGTCAAATCTACCCAATACAGTCTGATCCCTTGAGATATTTAGCATGCATTTTCACTTTAGTGTTCAATTCAGCATCACTCCTTGAAAGCTGTTACACGTCTCCAAAAGATGCCAGGTGCTACACTAAAAAAAGACGGTCTGATTCCCAGTTACCTTTCCTTATTACCTTTGCTCTTCTCAACTCTCTAAGGTTCAGTCCTTGCCTTGCTCTTTATATTGATGTAGATTTTTTTTCTTAGCTACAATTTTGACTCTTCTCGACAAGTTTGACCCATGAACCCTGTCACCACTCCCTTCCAAGCAATATTTGGTATTCAGGCAGAAAAAAGGAAACTACATATCAGAAAATATATGAAAGGAAGCTGCACTGTGTAGGAAATTCTACCCCCCGACATTTGTAATCCCTTTCAAAATTATGACATAACGTCTTATAAATTACATGATTTCCATTTCTAGAGAAACAAATGTCTTTATTATGGGAGAAAAATTAGAGAGAAAATCTTTACATTTTTAGTTGTTTTGACCCAAGTAGAGCTATATTATGTTACAAATTAATAATTATTGATGTAAAAGTTACAACAATATCTTATAGGAGTTTTATTGACGGCATGGTAATTTCACACAGGCTGACACGGTTAAGCAGGAATTTTCAGTCTTGCTCTGTATTCATTTTCAAGTAAAGAACAATTCATAAGTAATATTTAAGGTAACAATTGTGAATAAAATATATTATTGCCCCATTCTCCACTTATCAATCCTGGCTGTTTTCTTGAGTATGGATAATGCCAGTGAAGTTGGAAATACAGCACTTCTCTTGTCTATGGTGGTGGAAAAGAATCAAAGTCTATTCTTTGTCCTGATTTCACTAGCTGTGTCACCCTGAAACATCCCGTTACCCTCCCTGGCACTGTAAAAGCCAGGATTCTCAGTTGCAGCTGAATCTCAGGAGGATGGTGGAGTAATCTAGGACCCAAGAAAAAACTACAGAAACCATGGGAGGAGGCCAAGTAGAAGAATCAGGTGACACCACAGGGCAGAAAAAACCAATATCCATTTTGCATGATTCCTGGTCTCCATTTCTAAAGTATCCCTTGCAGACCAATGGGTTCCAAGTGCAGAGGAGGCCACGCCCACAGGAGCGAGGGTGGAGGGCGGATACCGGAGCCCTACCCTGTAGGCCCCGCAGGAGTGGCAGAGGGGCGGGGCCTAACGACACAAGAGGGGCTGGGCGATTGCGCAGGTGGGACCCGGGCCTCCTCCGCCTCAGGTGGCACCAGGGGGCCTGGAGCAGCCAGGGCTTCGCCCTGACTGTGAGGAGAGGCCTCGCACCACAGGCCAAGTGCATTGGCCTTGTGAAGAGGACTTCCCAGGGCCCAGACCGGGTTGGGGACCGTGGTGCGAACCATGCTGCTGCCGGGTCTCTGAGTCCCTGATGAAGGTGACTGCGGGGTGGAACGCTGAAGCAGGTCCTGATCCTGCTCTGGTCCGTGGGGCTGTGGAAGAATCATTTTCAGTATTTCTGGTCTCTTCTGGAAGACCTTCGCTAACAGCAGATTCTCATCTTGGACGATGTCCCGCGGCTCTTGTGGGACTGTGTCTCCCAAGCAATAGTGAGGAAAAAACGGGCCCAGTGGTGGTGAGACATCGGCCCTGGGCCCACCACTCAATGTGTATATTAACCCTCTTCGAGAACTCTTCAGTATTGTATCTTGAAAAGGGCCTGATACTGCTTGATCATAATTCATAATCTACATTAATGAGAATGAGAAGTATCAATAAAAAGGTGACAAAGAAATGAAAACGATGGAAAAGGAAAGGTTGTGCTTGGAGATTAAGGAGGCTGATAGGCAAAAATAAACAGGAGGACGGGAGTGCCAGTCCAAGAAACGAATTGCCCAAAGGAAAGTACTTCTCCCAATTTCCTCTGAAACTCTTCATTTACATCCCAAAGGAAATACAAGTCTTTCTGCAGGATATGTTCCCGGGATGTTTGTCTCTTCTTACAGCCTGTTTGTCTCTTTATATATACATAAATTTAGCCTTTAGTGTGTATTAAAGATAGAGAGTTAGGGACCAGCTAGAGTGGGAATTTCTTATACCCATTCTGCCTTCTCTGTGGTTTATTTGTTTTGTTTTGTTTGCTTATGTGTAGCCAAGAGGAGCATAAATGTGGGTGCATGTTTCTGAATGATTCATCTGCCAGAGTTGCTAGAACTACATCTTTTAATAGACCAATTATTGTGGTTAAGATTTGGCTTTAGTCAGGTGATGAGAAATTAGATAAATATTCCAGCCAAGCCTGTGTTTTGAAATCCTGCCCCTGGGATTAGAGAGAAAGCCCTGTTCGTATTGATACAAACCTTGAAAATGCATAGAGTTTTGTAATATACCTGTCTCCACCTGTTTATTCACTGTTCATGGTTCTTCCTCTTTCAGATGGGCTCTGAATAAGTGCTTCCTTTTGCTAGCTTGCTTGACCTCACCAAGCAACTTGTGAGCACAGAAGAAAACATTATAGTGAATTGGAAACTCATGACTGTTCAATAATATGTAATACTGCATGTGGTTCAGTTAAGACCCACTTGGGACAGAATTTCTAGTTTTGCCCTGTTCTTCATTTTATGTTTTCTCAGTATCATTCTTTATGTTATTTATGCCTCTTAACCCTCAAAGGTCTTAACTGTCTAAAAAATGAGTAATAGGTAGGGCAAGTAGAAATTCTCAGAAAATGTCTTGTTTTTCATAGACGAAAAATGTGACTATCTTTGGACATCTTCAGTAATTTAAAAATTACACCCCACTGGTTGAGAAAAAAATTATTTAAATTATGGCCCCAAGCATGTTCAGACATCATTGGAACATGAGGCAAGTTTTAGAATTGCAAAATAGCTCTTAAATTTTTATTTTTATTTTTACAAAAGGTTTTTTTTTTTCAATTAAATACTCCCTGTCCTGCACCCCATTCCACATCATTTTTAGAATGTTCTCTTGTAGTGACAGTTAGCAGTGCAGTTTCATATGGCCAAGGGGCTCACAAAATATTCCACTGGAGTTTTAGGAGCTTAATTTGTGGCATAAATCTCTGTTCTCAGGCCTCTGCTCTCAGACCCCACAAGGCTGTCAAACCATGCCTGGAAGGCAGTCGGACTTAGTTATAAGTTTTGGCTTTTGTAGCACTTCACGTGACTCTGAGACAATTGTTTTCCACTGGATTTCAGATGAAGCTGTTAGTTCTTCAGGAGTCCCCCATCTGGGTTTCCATTAATCTTGGTAATAGGCTCAAATCCTTTCACACTCGTGCTTTGTCTGAATGTGGAGCAGAGTGATGGTAAATGGAACAAATTACTAACTTACTGTTTTCTGGTATCCTTACTCACAATACAAAGTCTTCCACAAAAGATGGTACCTTGTGGGTGGGATTTGTAAACAGGCCATAGCAGGAATAGCTCAAAGAGAATAAACATAAACGTTCAGTTTTGTATTAAAGTACATTTTTCTAGAAAGACATTTGTGTTTGTGTGTTTATTGAGGTAAACTTACATGTGGAGAAATCCACTCCTTTAGGTGTACAGTTCTTTTTTTTAAAAAAAATGCATATCTTACATAAACCAAAATCTATCATTTTTATTTATAGCACGAGTACAAGTTTTTAGCAACATGAGCAGTCATATAGCTGCCACCAAGATCTGTCTATCACTTCAAAAAGTTTTCTGTGTCCCTGTGTAACCAGTTCCCTTTTCTCACCCAAACTCCCACCAAGCACTGATCTGATTTCTGTCCCCTAGTTGTGACTTTTCTAGAAAGTCATGTAAGTGATTTGTACAGTATTTAGCCCCTTTTGTGTCTGGCTTCTTTCATTTAACATGATGCTTTTGAGATTCCCCAGTATTGGTACATGTGTCAGTAGTTTATTCCCTTTTTACTTTCAGGTATCATCCCATTGTATGGATGTGCCACAGTTGTTTGTTCACTCCTCAGCAGATAGTTTTTTTGGTTATTTCTAGTTTGGGGTTATAAAGAAAGCTACTATAAACATTCATATACGGGTTTTTGCACGGACAAGTGTTTTCATTTACCTTATGTAAAATGCCTAGGAGTAGAGTTTGTGGATTATATATTTATATGTTTAATATCATAGTAAACTGCCAAGCTTTTCCAGTGTGGCTGAGCCATCGTTGCATTCCCGCCTGCAAGGTATGAGCATTTCAGTTATTCCAAATCTTCACCAGCAGTTGGTATTAACAGGTTTTCTGTTTTTGTGTTTGTTTTGTTTTCTTTACCATTCTATGTGTGTAGTGGTATCTGATTGTGGCTTCAATTACAATTTGCCTAGCACCTAATGATGCCTTATGTATGTGTACACCTGTGTGCATATGCACGTATGTTTATTTTAGGGCAGGTGTTACAATGCACATAATGTCTTATACAATGAGGAAATGTGTCAGAACCCTACCTTGGGGGATTAAGTTAGGCTTAGTGGGAAAAGTGAGAGCTTTGGAATCAGGTATATAAGGGTTTGAATTCTGACTATTCTTTCCTGATTTTTGAGCTGGCAATGATAATACCAGCTTCATACAGGTGATAGAAGGATTACATAAGGTAATGCATTTAAAGCAGCTAGCAGAATGCTGCATTCCCTTTTTACTCCACGGCAATACTGGCCTTAATATATGTGAATCTTCTGGAAAAATATCCCCCTTTACAGAGGTCTGATGTCTGAAATTTCAGGAGTCAAAACCTTCATCTCTTGAACGCATTAGGTGAAAGAGGAAGTCTTTGGGAGTGGGGAATGGTATAAAGGAAAACGTAGTGACCCTCCAAAGAGTCAGTTATTTCTTCCTCTAAGGTGTTCTGTGTGATTCAGCTCATATCTTTACCATTGTACTGCTCTTTAATTCGCTGGGGAAATAGCTGCCTTTGTTAGTAGACAATGTGCTTCACAGGGATTGGGACTATGTGTTATTTGCCTCTGTATCCCTCCTGGGTAAATACTACATCTGGCTGGGATCATCTGGTACCTTAGCATTTGCTGTTCTGCTGCCTGAGGACTGGTGGAAGAAAACAATGGTTTCTTATGGAACTGAGAGCAGCCAGTGTTTGGATGTTTAAATTTGTGTTTTGTCAGAGGGTTAAGGGTTAGTGTCAGGTTTACATTTCTCTAGCTGGTGTTTATGTACTGAGCTTGGCAAGCTTAGCTGTACAACTCCATGGGGCTGTGGGAGAATACGTATTTCTCCTCCTTATTACCCAAGCCAAGAGCACATATAGTTCTGCTGCTCCAGAACTGAAGTGACCCAGGTACTCCATGGAAACCTATCTTTTGAGATGCAGGATGAAACTGGCTCAAACCCTAAACCATGTGCAGACAGAGCTTTGATTTTGCCAATTCTATTTGATTTATAGGTTGTTATTGATATATCATGTAGACCTTTCTATGTCAAACCCAGACTGTTTTCAATATTGCCACAAAAACAAACAAACAAAATAAACAACCACAAACCTGAAATTTACCACATTAATATCACGGCAACAGAAACCACTTAAAAGTAAACATTAGACATACCCATGCTCATAAAAATCTCTGTTTCTTCAAATTCAGTCCAGCATTCTGCTGTGTTGCCCAGATGTCTTCCTTTTCCTCTCCAGAGTAAACTAAACCAGCAAATCTTTCTCTTATAAAAAACAAAAGATTATTTCCATTTTATTATAAATGACATTTCATTTCTCTTTGTTCTCAACTCTCCTGTGTATGGATCTTCATTTCTATGGTTCTGGTTCTAGACTTCATCACCTCTTTTCAGACTTTCCTATAGCCTCATATTTACATCCTTTGAACACCACAAGATGTCTTTTCTAAAGTATGCATGCAGTCAGACTTTGAGGGCAAGAGAATGCCTCATGTCCCTTGCTTATAAATTACAAGTTTCTTGCAGTTGATACCTAAGACCCTTCACAATCTAGAGACAAATTACCTTTTTTCCAATGAACTTTTCAACTTAAATATAAGAAAATGATTCGAAACTCTAAAGTATGTCCCTAAGCTACCTCATTTTGTGAGTTTAAGACCAACATTTCCAAATGCCTTAGAGCTGTTCCTCATGGATGTCTTACAAACTCTTCAAAATCAAAATGTCCCAAATAAAATTTGTTATTTTTGTTATTTTATCCTCCTAAAACAATCCTCTAAGGATTAGTAAATGATAGCCATGTTGATAAGAGGAGATTGATATAACTTAACAGTGACTTAAACAGAGTGAATTTGCTCTCTAATGGCTCAGGAATGAATGGCTGTGGGAATTGAAAAGAATTCTGAGATTAACTAGAATATTCTCCTGTTGAATTTTTCATATTTTGGGGTGGCAAGAGTTATCTGGTTAAGCAGATTTTAAATTTGTATAATTGGTTGATTGATCAATTGAAACTGACATATAATTGGCTAAATGCTCCATCTAAGATAGAAGCATCACTTGAATAACCTTTCTAAACTAAAAAAAAAGAAAAATGACAGGCAAGTTGTTATGCATTGCTTTAGGGAAAGCTATAACACCACAGATTTTATAGCTAGAGAAATAATGTCCTTCTTAATACCCCTTTTATACAACACTGGTTGCTGGGAAAAGGTTTGCATAGCAACAAAGGGACCTTAAGGAGCAAATGAATTGAGATCGCCACTACTATTTTGAGTTTCCACATTATTCGATATTTTATGATGGATTTAGAGGGATCCATATACAATTCATTGGCAAGAAAGGAAATGAGTGCTTTCTCATGTGCTTCATCCTCTCCCAACCTAAAAGAATGTCAAAAGAGGCTTTTGTGATGAAAGGGAAGGAGTATGGACTGAAGACTGGACCCAGAGCCAGAGCCTACCTTGTCTGTCGTGTGGAGAGTTGGCCTGAGTACAGCATGCAATTGACCCTGACACCTCCGGTGACCCAGCTGGGCTGGCATAGTGGGTGTTTGGCAACAGTGGCTTAGCCCCAGCTCCCACGTGAATGCAAATTAATAAGGTAACATACATTAGTAATTAAAGGCAGAGTCTGCAGCCAGATTGCTGGCTTCAAAACCTGTAAAAAGCAAGTTATTTCTCGGTGCTTCAGTTGACCTCCCTAGTACATCGGGGTACTACTATTGCATATTCCCTAGGATTGTTAATAGAATAAAATGAATTAATACGTGTAAAGGGCTTAATCTGTGGTGTACATAGTAATTGCTGTATGAGTGTGAAATAAAAGGAAGTCTCAGGAAGCCAACGGTGTAGAAGCCTTGATCAAGTATGTCATCAAGGTGGTCAGACTGCCCTCTCTCTAGGACCCAGAGTTGTTTTGCAGAGATTAAAATATCATACATTTCAGTTACCTAATAAATAATACTGTTCTCCTAAAATACAGTTTCATTCTATTTCCTTGTGTTTGCATGGATATTTTAAAAGTTAGAATCTACAGTAGCTCTGAACTATTATCTGGCAATACAAACATTTTTTTCCCAGCAATGGCTTTTAAACCAATTACACAAATTTAAATGCAGATGTTTTGGTAGTGTTACATAGTCTGTGTCTTTGGGCTTGTGTGTACAAGATGTGTGTAAGTCTAGCAAATTGAAATTCCTGTTTATAATGAACACCAAACTGGAAAAGTGGACTGTTCTCAGAGTCTTATCCCATTAGAAATGACATATAATATTCATTCCTCTGTCTTGTTTTGTGGTCTGAAACTGGGCATCATCCCATCTTGTTAACCTCAGAGATGCTATCAGACGTTTGGTCATCTTCTTTCACTAAAACTAAACATTACTTTTCCATTTTTAAAAATGTGTTGGTGACCCCTTCCAGTAACCATGATGAAATGACAACATCAGGGAAATAAACAGCATTAGCAAATTCAAACATAGTGTTTTCCTTCAATTGCTCCAGGCATCTGAAAGACTAAAAGAACTATTATATTCCTAGACAGGTTTGGCCTCTGTAGGAAAACAAGTCTTGTAAACTCATGAGATTTCTGTGTTTGGTAATCATTCTCAGCAGATCATTGTTATAAAACAAAACAGGGTATCTTTTACACCTGAAACATATTTTTGCAAAATAGGAATGCTTTATCTAAGCTATGGAAAAAACCTCACCATTTTATTACCTCACTTATCCAAGGATCACTTATTTCACAGCTCAGATCTCAGGAATATGAACACCGATCTGAAATTAACCCTGAAGTAGCCAATTACAACCCCAAAGTCCACGCGTCTTTTTCATGTCTCAACTTAGCACCTCTCTACTCCTACTTTAAATCCAATCCCAGGCTGGGCACAGTGGCTCATGCCTGTAATTGCTGCGTTTTGGGAGGCTGAAGCGTGAGGATCACTTAAGCCTAGGAGTTGGAGACGAGCCTCGGTCACAGAGCAAGACCTCATCTCTACAAAAAAGAAAAAAGAAAAAACATTCAATTTCACTAGTTGGAGAACCTGGTTTCTCAACCAATGCAGATTAGAATTCATGTATTTCAGGAGGGTAGGGCCAGAAGACATAAGTGTTGTCAGCTCATCACCTGATTGGGCTTGATCATGCAGGAAAAAGAAAGAATATATACAGCATCTCAAAAAAAAGCATGGGGTCATTGAGTTTAAGGGTAAGTAACCATTATAACTCAATAACACCAAAGGATATTCTATAGACTACTGAGCACGTGTGCCTTCTGTGTCATTGAAAATATCACAATTACCCTGATTTGATCATTACACATTATATGCATGTAGCAAAATATCATATATATTCATAAATATGTACAACTATTATGTATCAATAAAAAAGGTTTAATTATGACTAGCATAATTTTAACACATTTTAGGAAGTTTCCATTAAAAATATTGGGGGCAGCACTGGTTTAAAGTGGCAAATCCACTGTAAGTGAAAGATTTGCTTACATTCAACAGTTCATTCTCTGTAACTATCTTGTGCCTATGGTTCTAACCTGGCCACCACGAAACATATTCATCCAAGTGTTTCCTAGTATGTTCTACCACTTTTTAAAGTCAGAAAGTGCAGGACTAAGAGCTGTATCATATAAAATATTTTAACAGGATAAGCTGAGTTTTAGTCTATGCGTTTGTGGATTTATTTTAGAAAGACTCCTCGGTTTATCTAGAATTTCACCTATTTTCAGTGTCCCAAAAGAGAAGACAGATGACTCTCCTCCTCCTCTACTGCCTTCTTCATTTTGTAACTAATACATAGTCTAGAGGCTCTGTGTCGTGCTTTATTCTTTCTCTAAGCCCACCCTTGCTTCACAGAACAGAAAAAAAATTGAAAACACACAGCATCAATGCAGAGACAGCTCAAAGCGTGGGCACCAAGGAAGGATGTCCTTCCTGGAATATACTAGAAAGAAAGATGTGAAAGAAGTGGTGACAATGTGGGGTCACTTGCCAGTTGAAATCAGAATTCAGAAATGATGGCTCAATCATGTACATGGCATCTAGGATGCCCAATTTTGTAAGACTCAGGAAAACTCTAGATATGTAATTGTTGGGCCTGTCATAAACTGATATGACTATTGATTATTTCCTCTAGTAATGTACAGTGTAGCAAATAGCACTCCAACAAGTTCAAGGGCAAGATCATGCACGTTAGTGATGCATTCAGATAGGCCATTTGTTTTGTAATTGATTTTGCTTCTCACAAGTGTCCTTACTACATCTTGGTAGCGTTTTCTTTCCTAGTGTCTTTAGAATATAGGTATGGCCTTTAGAATACAAACGAACATCAGTGGACAGAGTAATGTCACTTTGCTTTATACAACTTAAAATTGTCTTTCCTAGAAGATATGAAAATACCTTTACTAAGCACTTTAGATTTCTTACTGATTTTACTTATAGTTACTAATATCATCCCACATCCAAATTACTGCTGTACAAGAATCATCATACTAACCCTTTACCCTTACTTGTACCAGCATGATAATCACATGTCCTTTCTTCACAGTGATTTTTAATGGTCTTAGAGAACACCCAAGATTATTTGAATTGTGGGACATGTGGCATGTAGTGTCAGCATATCCACTTGCATTCTGAAAAATGATTTTTATTTCAGTTTCATTACTTTATGTTTCTTGTTGATGGGTCTTTTCATTGTTGTGGACCAAGCTTAAGGATGTTTGTAAGTATTTATAACTGATTTTTTGGTGATGGTCTGAATTGAATTGCAGGGAGTCAGAATAAAACCTTTGTCTTAGAATTTTTATAAATTTATATTTAATTATAATTTTAATATCTTTAGCCTTTCACAGCACAAGCTGCCGGCAGAAGAAGCATGTTTTCCATCATGGGGTCACCAAGTAGGTAGTGAAGGTTCATTAACGCAAGCCTTGGGTAAAACCGACTGTTCACCATTTTTTTTGCTTTCTCTGAGACAGGGTCCAGCTGGTATCCCTTCTGGCCTCGAACACCCCTGTGTGTTCTCCTCCTTCCTATCGACCCATACTCGCTGCCTTAGGAAATGTCTGATTTCAGTTTTCATCTCTTTGTATGAATTTAGTGCTAGGTGTTACTCATATTGTGGAGGCAAAATTGATTGACTGGTCTCCTACTTAAAGTATTTCAGGCATAACTGAAGGTGGGAGAGGGGGAAGAGGGCCTTCCCAGTGACCCAGGGGTGAGGCCAGCCTTGATAACAGGAGCTCAAGTAGTCCAAGGTTAGGGGAAAGAAAATCTGAACCAAACCCACCAAATATGAATGAGTTTGGTAGCATTAAATTTTTTCATAGAATTTTCTGTACTAAAATTGGCAGGCTGAAAGTCAGATTTACATTTATCTCTTTCCTGTTACAAACCATCCAGCACTTCTGTGTTTTCAAAGTGAACTTGATCATCTTTTATAGCTGCCCATCATTAGGCTGGACATTAAGGGCGTGGGTCAAGGAGTGATTTTACATCCCTGAATTGAATGTGGCTGCACGTGTACAAGCAACAAAGAGATAAGTGTGGGGCGGGGGGAAATTAATGACTAGAGGATAAAAGACAGTCTGCTCTTCACTGGGAAAATGTTTATCAAATAACTTGCTTTTTTATTGATATAACCAACTGCTGTGAACAATTAGATTGTGTCTCAGAACACATATTACACGAAAAGATTTTTTGATACATTCTTAAAAACGTGTCCATGATCCCATTATCTGATTGATCTGAACACTTCCTAAACTGAACCCAGCTTCTATTTTCAGCCTCATTTCTAGGTATGACTTAACCATACACATGTATTTGAGCTCCATGCTTCTCAAATGAGACAGAATGGCATGAACTCTGAGATAGTAGTTTGTAAAGTCACCAGTGCGTACACAAAGCCCCTGGATGAACTTGGTACATCATCCTGGGGTTTCAGATATTCCTCAAGAAAAAGTAAATAATTCATATAGTAAGTAAATTGAAAAATATTGTTTTTAAACAAATACATGTATAGCTTGGAATAGAATGCCAGAAACCAATTTTTTTTTTTTAAAAAAAAAAAAGGAAAAAACTTGAAATTCTGCTTTGGTAAGGTAATTTCCATCCTCACCGCAAATGTTACATAAAACCTTTCTACTCTACTCGTATGGGTATTTGAAGCCAGACACCCGAGAAGCACTTTACTAACTACGTCAGATAATTCACAGGTTCCAGAAAATTCCAGAAACTTGCTTATCTCTGCATCTTTGCTTGTAAGTTTCTTCCAACTGGAACCCTTGGCCCATCATATTTTCCTGGAAGATCCTTACTTAAACATTGGGTCTGGATCAAAAGATTCCTGCTTTAAAAAAAAGAAAAAAAAAGTTCCTTGAACATATCTCATCCTAACTCCCAGAATAAATCCTTCCTTAGCTACGTCCCAGCCCCTTAGCATTTTTTATCAACAACCCTCACAATATTACTCCATATTATGATTACTTATTTACAACATTACTCCATATTATGATTACTTATTTAACTTCCTCTCCTGTAGACTGAGAGAATTTTAAGAGAAGGGACAACCATTATTTTGTTCTTTGTATCTTTTATACATTATATGCCTAAAGCGTGTATCAGGTGTTTCTTGAATGAGGAGTGGATTTCATTAATCAAATAACAATTACATAGCCATTGGTCCTCACAGGTGGATCCAGTCAAGTAGGTAGGCTGGTGCCTTCTGTGAGACTATGGTTAGTGTATTACAGATGGCAAATATTTTGAAATCAGATAGATCTGGGTTTGAGTCCCAGCTCTGCTAGTTCCTATTTGTGTAAATTTGATAAGTTATTTATCTGAGTCTTAGTTTTCTCCTGTTCAAAATGAGGATATAATAACTGCCTCATGGTGTGGTTGTAAGGATTCTGAAATGATCCCTGCAAAATACGTGGCACCTAGTAGGCAGTCAGTATTGTTTTCTTCTCCATATCTATTGGCCCTTCTCTACTTGACATAATTCGAAGGGTAAAAAATGCCTAGCTGTGTAATCACTGCTTCCCAATGAATTGGGGTCCTAGGATCTGGGGTCAGGAGAAAAAGTTGGCTGGTTAACTGGATGACTGGGCAGCTGGGACCAAGGATAAAGTAAATGAAACATCCTGTCCACAATGGGAGGCAAAACAGTGACAAATCTGAAGCTAAAGATCTGCAACCAAATATCCTAACTAAAGATTCTAAACCAGACACAGTGGGCTGGCTAGAGAAACAGATCCCCCTGGAAGCATCAATAGGTCTGGGGAACAGAATTCCCTGGGAGCAGCTTTCAGCAACCTCAGGAGAAACGAGGAGTCTGTTCATGTTTTTGAGCTATTAGAGACTCACCCCAGAATACAACCCCAAGCTCTGAATCTCCACAAATCCCCTTTCCTAACTCCACCTACCATCCTAAATTAATCTTTCACTCATCTCCATTAACACTGGTGGTTTTAATACAAAGTTCACTAACATTTGATACTTATTTACTTAGGATAATTGTATTCTATATAATATTGTATAATTGTATAATGCTCTATATAATGTTGTATAATTCTGTATAATGTTGTATTTTCTTTCTCGGTGATTTCTAGAAATGACCACTTTCTGCCTGGTTAGTAAAATCTGGCTTAAGAGCAACTTGACATTTGATCAGATTGTTTTCTCAAACTTAAAGGCATAATAACAACGTCTACTCTCAGTCAAGCAGAAAGTAGGAGCTTAATGGCATAAGGAGAACAGGTGAATTTTGAGAGAAAAGTTAGTTGGAGGGTAATTGGAAATGAGGCATTGCCTGAATTCTGATGGGATATTATCCTGTGATGATGGGTGGAAAAAGGTGAGCCCTGAACTACAATGAGTACCTGGAAGAATTACAAGAAAAGCAACTGCAGACAGATACTGGAAAAATAACATTTTGCCAAGGATCTTTTCAGTTCATACAACCCATTGCGAGATTAGGGGGCTCTGCTTGGACCCCAATTCACCATTCCTTATGTTGAAAAGAGGAATCGTTCATCCACCGCCTAGTAGGCATGGATTTAAGAAAGAGTTCAAAGGGGGTGTTTGAAGAATTCCTACATATCCCTGCCCTTTTTCTCTACAGTTTCACACATGAGTTCCAACTGCAGCCCATTTGGTGTAATTCTATGTCTGCACCACTCCTGTCTTTGCTTTCTTTTGCATTCTCTTTTCTCCCTCCATCTCCCTCCTGCTTCACAACATTATTGGTTGTGTCTATGTATCCACAGATGACACAGCAAGATGAAGCTCTGTTTCCTTCCAAATATCAGGGCACAAAATGGTAGAGAAACAAATCCCCTTTCCTAACTCCACCTACCATCCTAAATTAATCTTTCACTCATCTCCATCAACACTGGTGATTTTAATAGGAAGTTACTAACATTTGATACTTATTTATTTATTTAGAGACAGGGTCTCACTCTGTCACCCAGGCTGGAGTGCAGTGGCATGATCACAGCTCACTGCAACCTCAGCCACCCGGGCTCAGATGATCCTCCCACCTCAGTCTCCCTAGTAGCTGGAACTACAGGCCGGCACCACCACGCCCAGCTAATTTTTTCAATTTTTTTTTTTTTTAAGAGATGGGGTTTTGCCACATTGCCCAGGCTGATCTCAAATTCTTTGGCTCAAGCGATCTGCCGGCCGTAGCCTCCCAAAGTGCTGGTGATGACAGTGGCAGCCTGTCTGGAGCAGCTGCTTCAGGGATGCCAGCTGCAGCGGGGTTGGTGTGGTCAGGGCTGCACACTCTGTGGAGCCAACAGGAGCCCCACCCCCTTCCGAGTTGACAGGACGCCTGGTGGTCCCAGGCACAGCACAGCAGCCCAGCCGTGGCTGTGGATCCAGGCATCCCTGTGTTCTCAGGGCCGGGAAACCCCATCCCCACACAGGCTTGGAAGTGCCTATTCCCACTGCCTGGCCTCTTCTGCTCCTGGCACCAGCTCCAATTGGAGCAAGGTTGAAGCTAAGCTCAGGTGCTGCTGAAACCTGGCCAAGTGTGTGTGCGCTCAGAGCAGCACTGACACACCAGCACCCTCACCGCCACTGCCCCCCTCTGAAGCTTTGGGCACCAATGAGTTCAGGAAAGCAGGCCATCAGGGAGCTGAGGACAGCTCGCTAAGGGCCTTCAGGCACCCATGTGCCCAAGCAGCCAGGGCATGGAGGACAGCATGATGATGGAAGACAGGCTTCTGGGTGGAAAGGGCAGGTCTCTGGTGAAGCCTCACCTTCAAGCCAGGGACAGCTGAAGCCTGGGGGCCAGGCGGTAGGTTCTGGGTGGTGGAGTCCACAGCCAGGAGTGAGAACTTATGGTGCTTTTTCTGGGCCTGCCCACCATAGCCCATAGACCACTTAGCACACACTTCCTCCATCTGAGTCCATAAAAAGCCTGGACTCAGCCAGATTCACACAGACATTGGGACTGCCAGTTGTGGAAAGGAGCTTTCTTCTTTGAGTGTCCTCCAATCATTGGGATGACCTGCTTATGGGAAGGAGATACCCACCGCAGGTCTCCTCTCCCAAGAACTGTTCTGCTGCTCAGTGAAGCTCCTCTCTGCCTCGCTCACCCTCCAGTTGTTCAAGTATCTAATTCTTCCTGGACACAGGACAAGAACTCAGGACCTGCCGAATGGCAGGACATAAAGAGCTGTAACGCCAACAGGGCTGAGACATGCTCCCCTCCCTGCTCTTTGCTACTTGCAAGCGACAAGGAGAAGGGGAGAAGAGCTTTAAGACCAACAGGGCGGAGACACAGCAACTTCCTCTCAACTTGCTACTTTACGGGTGACTAGGAGGAGAGAAGAACTGAGGCCTTTTGGGGAACCCAGACCTAGGGCATCCCTCAGCCAGGGTTGTCACTCCGTCTTTGAAGTTCTTGGTGTCTCCAACCTTTTGGGTGCCAATGCATTCCCCTCATCCAGACACGGGTGCCTGCAGCAGAAGCCGTGTGCAGTACATCTAGTCCAGTTGCAGCCTTGCATGGAGCCAGCACCCGTGCTGGGGCCTGGAGTTGCCTGCTCCACAACAGCAGTTGATGTGCCTGGCTGTGTGCAGTGGCTGGACCCTGTGCTCACTTGCCCACACACCCCTCACCACCCTGCACCTGGCTGACCCTTGGCAGATGTGGGATCTGGGTCAGTAACGCAAGCTGAGCACAGCCTACCTGGCTGGCCCTTGGCAGGTGTGGGATCTGGGTCAGTAACGCAAGCTGAGCACAGCCTACCTGGCGGAGTGGGCTGAACAAGTCCAGCAGGCATGAGCAATACTCAGGCAGAAGGCGCTGCCAGCCACAGAGGTTTCCGGCTGGCAAAGTGACACCCTAAGGATTCTGTGACACTGGGATTACATGCGTGAGCCACTGCAGCAGGCCAACATTTGATATTTAAATGCACCTTCTTGAAAATGCATAAACGTCAACTGATGAATAAAAATTAATTAATATAAAGCTTATGGGCACCATTTTGGGACTGGATAAAAACATTTTCCAACAGAAAAAGGATAAACATGCTCATTAACTACCAATTCTCTCAGGAAAAATGTTCCCACACAGTATCTCAGTAACTGATGTATTCCTTTGGTTTAAAGCAGAGGTGTTTTAAGGTAACATGTTGATCCTTGAAGGACTAGTTACTCATGAGAGCTAAGGAAAATATACTGTGTCTTTGTTACTGACAAACAGGCTAAAGTCATGGAACTCTTCAATACAACTAATTAACGCTGTTTTGATTCCACCTACAAATGTCACTGGCATAACATTTGTAGTCATCTTAAGAAAATGTAGAAAAACAAAATAAAGTACTTGTGAAATAAACAGCCAAGTAATTCAGTAAGATAAACTTTTCAAAAACACTTTTGCTGGAGGAAAAAAAAAAGAAAAAAAAAATCTCAAAATTTTACATAGGATGTGGTGATAACAATTTTAATTGATTACTAACTTAATAACATTAAAAAACTTTTACGGGGTCATCTAATCGAACTCCTCTTCAACCATAGAACTACCCAAGATAGATAATTTCCTGTCATTCTGCTAAATGTCTTTGAGACCAGAGATTTTGTAGTTTTCTTCAATAAATCAGCATGATGTCGCTGAGTCATGCCTTCACTTTACCGAGTAACAGTTGATCTGCACCACAGAGGTTGGAACTGGTCTACTCCCTCCCTGCTGCAGAAAATAGCAGGGAGGAGGAGAATGGGCTACAAGAATGAGAAGGAAAGGTGTGGCTGTTCCCTGCAGAAAAGGCTGACTTTTACTTGAGCCGGGGAAGTTTATTACTTGAGAGAGTTAAAAGCATGCTTGGCATTTGTCAGAGATAACTAGATCTGATTTAAATACATGAGCACTGCTACCCACAGCTACTACTACCCACTGTCATTGGGGGAAGTAGTTACACACCCATGCCTTGTATGTGTAACTTCATGAAATTACTGTTTGCAAAATTGCTATTTGGATCAGTGGAGCTTTACCGGTAGCTTGAATTGCTTCCTGCCAGGGATCTTGGTTCCATTTGTGTGACTGTGACCTTCAAATGTCCCATGACAGCACTGACACTCTACGGCAATGGTTCTTCATCTTTTGTGGAGTACAGTCTCCTTGAGAAAAAGAGAAGCACCATGGAAATATGTATATAATTCACATGAGGTTGTGCACACACTTACAGGAAGTGTGGAGTCCCCTTGATGCCTGTCAGTGAATGCCCAAGTCACCTCTGGCCACCGACATTAGAGAAAGTAGTAAGTACAGCAGGCCTAATGCAAGGCCTCAGATTTTCTTTTTCTTTTTCTATTTTTCTTTCTCTCTTTTCCTCATTTAAGAAACAGCACCACCAGGAGCAGGGACTTTCGCATATACAGTAAAAATGTACAGTATCTTCAATGCAAAGTTGGACGGGTGCCAACCCCCTCCCCCTCCCCACTCAGAAGCATCTTCATTTGAATTTAAAGGGGTGGATGAGTGACAGCAAGACTCTGTTCTCCTTCTGACAGGGCTTTGGCAGATCATTGGTTGTCATCAAACCTATTCCATTTCTTGCTCCCTGCCAGGAATTCCACCTACATGCCTGATGGCAATTAGTCCCTTGTAGGTGCTAATGAATAAAACGCAGCACGTAGACTTCACGAGGATGAAAAAGCCCACGATCCAGATCCAGAGAGTCACTCCAAGAATCAGTCCCCCACCCCAGCCCCCCCTCCAACATAGCTCTCACTCTGTCCAGCCAAATGCTAGAGCCAGCCAGCCGCCCCCCGCCCCCACCCACTTCTTCTGTGCACTTGGCCATGGGAAATAGAAAGCAGCTATTTGATGAGGACACAACTAAGCAGAAATCAAGATTTTAGAGCATGAAGTATTACTTGTTTTTCAATTTCTGTCACAGGCTGGGATGATACCAGTTTAGGACAGTCTGTGTCAGAGCATTTGAGCTGAATCTCCAAACCCAAACATGCTTTGGAAGAAGCATTTAGAGACCTTGTTGGGAAGCATTCTGCACTGAGGTGGGTGGATTGTATTATCAGTGGTTCCCAAGACTTGCTGATAATCAGATGTTCCTAAGTGGCCTTTAAAAATTCAGATTCTTCGACCTTGTCTCTGGAGATTCTTGGTCAGAAGGCCCGGAATAGAACCTGAAAATCTAAATTTAAAAAAAGTCTGCCCAGATGCATCTGATGCTCACAGTAGATTCAGTAGTACTGAATTAGCTAAACTCTTGTGCCCCATTCATCTCCAGGACTAGGTGTTGATTGAAAAGTTCTCAAAGGTTGTGCTCACCATTCATTTGCACCTTGACTGGGCTCTGAGCACTGAAAAAAAAAAAAAAACCCAAAAAATTCTCCTTTGTAATCTGACCACCTATCACAGGTGAATTAATATTCAAAGATTCTTTTGAAATTGAAGATGTAGGTGATTTTTTAGTTTTTCTTTTACTTTTATTATAATTTTCAAATTTTACACCTTTACTGAATAATAAGCAGGGTTTTTTTTAAATAATAAAAAGGCAGCAAATGTAATTTTTAAAGATCTTTTTGCATTTCGACAGAAACTGATTGGCTCACAGAGAAAACTGTATTTCAGTATAACTGAGTTTCTTTCAATCCTACATGTTTTTAGTACAGGCACTGAAAAAACATTACCTAGGAAAGGGGTTCCTGGAACTCACCAGACTTTCACGTTGCCAGGCCATAGAGTAAAAGGGATTAAGAACCCCTGGTATGCCAAAGATGAGCTTATTATTCCTATTTTGCATGTATACAAGTATTGTTTCCCTAGGATTTCAAAACAAATCGCAAAACAATTGCAGCTACAGCCTTGGAGTGACCTGTGCTTTTAGCATGGTCTCTTCTAATGGTAGCAAACCAAAGAAAGTGGTAAGAAAGAAATTTTTCTTCCAGTTTTCATGGGCCCCAAAGGTTAAGATAGCTTAAATAAGACTCCCCAGAGCATTCAAACTCCATCATTTTTATCAGAAAGAGAACTTAATCCAAAACCTTTGAGATTTGTCCTTCTCTAGTCAATATCTATTTCGGCAAAACAATCATGGTTCTAAAGTATAACAGTGAAGCAAGGAAGAAAGGAGAGATTTTTCGTTCTGATAGTGAAATGGGCAGGTGCAGTTGAGACGGAAAGGCCATAATTAACACATTGTTCAGCCGAGGCACTGTAGACGTCCATGCAAGACTGCACAAATCCTCCCCCTGCCCCGCACGCCTGAGTTCAAGGTTTTGGCAGGAAAGGAAGCCAAAGGTGCCCTGCCATTCAAGAAACAGACTCCTAGAGCCTGAACTTCAGTACCCTTGAGGTACACACAGAGGAAATTCTATACTGCCAAACCAGTAAAATTGGATTGTGTAAAAACTTGTGCATTTTAAACCATATAAGAAAGGAAAGGAAAACACTTTTTAATCGGACATATAGTTACTTGGCAAGACTTATGCATGTATTGGAGTTTTAAAAATCTCATCAGATAAAATACTGTTATTTCTATGATATAGATGAGAAATTAAACCTGGAAAGTTATATAATTTATCCAATGTCAGACTCTCAATTATTTTATTTTTAACTGGCTGAATCCTAGGACGAACATTGACTACCTTTATCTATGATCATATTAAAGCATTGTAGACTAAGAAAGGTGGCTAGCACAGGGTCGGAAAATTCCTTGAACTTCCTCTCATCCCATACTTGTGACAGACCTCATAAATCTGAAGTCTGTGCTATTTCTTTCCCAGTCCAGAAAGCTGCTCAGTGGAACATTTCAGGAAATCACTACAAATCAGCTACAGCCAGCACATAGGTGGCACCTGGAGTCCAGGGCAGCCAGATTCAGGGCACAGGATGGGACTGGAGAGGGGGCAGGTAGAGGTGGTTGATAGGAGCTGCCCTCCTCCCCAGCTCCTTAGCCTCTTCCCCAGGCTCTATGGAAGGAAAATTCTATAGAAACTCTATATACCTCTTAAAATATCACCTAAATCACTGACAAAAATACTATTCTCTGTTAGTAGTTTATTGTGTTCACTACCCTATAGAAGCACTCACAGGCTCTGGATTGAAAAGAAATAGATTGCTTTAACACAAAGGATTTAATCTGTGGAAGAAATGACTTTCTCCTTGACTAGAGGTTAAGGCAGATTTCTTTCTTTCTTTTTATTTTTTATTTTTATTGTTTTAAAATTTGGTAGAGCTTTCCCACATCCCTTTGTGGGTAGCTGCCTCCTCTGCATATGCGTGAACCAGCTGTCCTTGGGAATGACACAGGCCCCCACAGTGTCATGGGGTAAGACAGGTGGGAGGTGACTGAGAACCTTGCACAGCTATGGTAGGTGGGGCTACTAGCAGTTGTGGGCCAGGCAGTGCTTTGCCAGGGTTCAAAGCCAGGAGGCCAAGGCCTTTGACCTGGACTGCCATCTTTCAGGATGCGGGCCAAGCACTGCGGAGGCCCAATATAGGCAGGGAGTCAATCAGGATAACTTAAGAGGGGAAAAAAAAAGACTCTGCCTTTGCTCGAGTTCTCCAGATTGGCTCTCCAGATGGCCCTCTTTTCTCTGGTAAATTATGCAACAAGCTGCTTCAGCCGAGTTTTGCAGACCTGGATGATCTTGAACTGATTTCAACAAACGCGCGGACTCGTGGGGTTGCAGGGCTTTCTCCTAGTCCTTTCATCCAAGGAAGAATATTGCGGAAAGAAAAACCAGATCATTCGTGGCACCAGTCATAGAAACAGAGCAATGCACATACAAAAGTGATCATTGCTTTATGCGTGTCTTTTTAAAAGAAATGGTTTTGGAGAAGCTAACAGGCTGTCATGTCAAGAAAGGTTAGAGTTCATCACTGTTCCTCCACAAAGAGGAATTCAACCTTGCATATCCTCACTAATTAAATGCCAGAATCACACTCTAGTTCATTCTGGGCTGCAATGGAAAAAGTAGAAGGGTTGCTTTTCCGCATAAAGAGGTATGAGGGTCTCACTCTCTGCTGCTATTAACATTTCCTGGAACCAAAATCAATAGTGCATGCAAATGAGTCCCTGATTATTTCTTTGATTTGCAGAATGTCTCCTCCCACTGCACCCTCGTGGCTGAGGCAGAATGGATTAGCTCATCGGGCCCTGGGAGTGCTTTCAGTGCTGAGGAACACAGGGTGAGGGTGGGCAGTGGGTGGCAGGGCCACTCTGTGCCTTCCCACCCCCCGCAGCAAGATCACAGTCCCGATACGGCTTCTTCCTGTCCCCATGGAAAGTAGAGGCTCTGGAGCCAGATTTGCCACTGAGGAGGAAGGAAGGCAAAGTGGGAACAGCAGGCAGAGTCAATAGGCCAGGGGGCAGGGGGAGCAGATGGGTAGGTGGTGGCTGAGCTCAAAGCTACAATATGAAGGGAACAACTCGTTATGAAGTGCAATTTGGGAACTAAGAGGAGGGAGGAAACAAATAGAAGTTTCTGAGGCAAAATTATTTCTTGAGCTGATGAAGGTGTGCAAAAACCAAATTGCAATGTACCCAACCATTGGTTCAACACAAGCTTGTTAAGTGCCTTTCAGATCCTGCACCATGTGTTGGAATGCAAATAGGAACAAGATATGGTCCCTGCTCGTAGTCTCAAGCAGTGAGACCTTTTAAAAACAATAAAATATAATGTGATAAACAGTGAAATAGAGAAACACTGGGTGCTAGGGGACACAGCAGGGGGACTGACACAGAGGGTGGAACTGAGGAGAAGCTCAGCATATGAGGAGGTGCTGTGTGGGATAAGGAGGCTGACTAGGGTTTCTTAGGTAGCAAGAAAGAGAAGGTATTGCTGGTAAAGGGAGCTTCAGTGACAGTGGCATGGAGTAGGGGTGGAAGAGCCCGCTCATGTGTGTCACAGTGGTACTTCTAAGACAGCCATACTGACTGAAAACAGGCTATGGGGATGGAAGGTGGTCATTTACTCCTGGATATGGAAAGAGGCTGGCATGGGATTACAGGAACCTTACATGTCATGCCAAGAACTTTGGGTTTTCCTTTGGAAAGTAGAGCACATTTGAAGGAGTTGATAAGAGGAAGTAATAAGATTAACAGAGAGAAAGAGAAAGAGGTTGGGAAAGGATCAGTGACTGTTTGAATCCCGATTCCCCAAACCAAAGATGCCTCAGCTTTCCTTCCAGCATAAAGCCCCTAACTATCTATTAGGGCAGGGCCTGGTCCATTTGGCAACTCCAGCTATAATTCACAACCATTTTGGTTATTGGTTATGCCTCTGAGAAGAGAACCACTGGAACCTAACGGTGAAGAAAATGTTAGTGTGATTAAGTAAAGTGTATTCATTCATTTATTCAAACATTATCTGGTGTCCTCTAGGAAGACACTCTACGAGTCAAACTGGCACTGGTTAAATTATAAGAAACACTACAATCTCATTCCCTGACCTCTTGAAGGTTTTGTTGAAAAAGGAAAAACGTAAACATACAAGTAAACACTTGAGTACAAATCATGGTGCGTCAAACAAAGGAGAAGACCAGAAAACCAAAATAGAAAATAACAGGGTAGAGGGAAGGAACCAAGTTTGTGTGATATGTGAGGAAGAGTTTCATGAAAAGGATAAGGTCTGTAGGAGGCAGGGGAGAAGGATGTGGCATAGAATGAGTGAGATGTTGTTGGAGAAACTGTCAGAGGCCAAAGTATACATGGTCTTGTAGGCAGGTTAAGAGGGGAGTCTGTTATTCTATATTGAACTGAAAGCCACTGAACAGCATGATTTTGTTTTTTGGTTGTTTTGTTTTGTTTTGTTTTTTTACGATCACTCTGGCAACTGTGTGAATGAATAAGAGGAAGGAAAGATGAGAGGTGGAGAAACCAGCTAGAGGGCAGCAGTGCAGGGAAGAGATGATAATACCTTAGAATACAGCCATTCATGAAGAGGAGAAGAGCAGGTGAATATGACCATTTCTGAGGAGCCAACAAAACAGCAACTAGAAAGCACTCTGTTTAAAATAGAAGAAAGTGGAGGAAATTGAATCTGTGAAGTTACTAGTTAGGTGATGGAATTTCTGAGAAGCCCACAGGGGAAAATTAGGTAACCTGGAGATTAAACAACACCTTCTCACCTGGCCCCACTGGCAGAGCATGATGAAGGCTGGAGGGACCTTCATCCATCCTCCAGGCTTCTTGGCTGGAGGGACCAGGTGAGAAGATGGCATTCCTGGAGTTTCTGGCCAAAAGTCTCCTGATCGAAAGCTGGAGTTAAGAAGACACCACCTAAAACGAGTGGAGAAAGAAGGGCCGTGTTATCTCCTTTCCTCCTGCTCCATTATCCTGTCAATGACTCCCATGGATGGAATGGAACACAATCAGAAACCAGCTAACATGGGCACCTGGGAGCACACCTTCCAGGGCTAAACTCCCTGTATTATAGAACAGAGAAGAGAAAAGATGAAGAACGGATCTGAGTATCCAGGGCTGGTGTAATATACTATCTGTATTTTAAGGGAGATTTGACATGACTTAGTGATGAGTGAGATATGGGAAGATAAGCAAGGAAGAAATTTCAAGAATGATCACAAGGCTTCTGACTTGAGCACCTCTGTACAGAATGGGGTGGCATGGACAGGACAGGGAAGGCATGGGGCTGAAGGAGATTTGGCAAGAAGAAGGATAGAAATTCAGTTTGGGAGATGTTAAGCGTGAGATGTTCATTAGCTGTGAATTCAAGAAGCTATTTGAATCTGGCAATGAAATTGCAGATCTTGAGTTCAGAACAGAAGAAGTCAACCCTTTTTGTTTGGAAGTTGTCAAAATTAGGTTGTATTTATAATCATGAGAATTGGTGAGTAAATCAAGGAAGAGAATTTAGAATAAAAAGGCTTAAGACTTTTCCCTGATGAAGTCCAACACTTAGAGGGCAGACAAATGAGGTGGAATTGAGGAAATGTGGAAGCCCATCTTACCAACACAAATAAACACACAAAAAAAACCTACCAGTCTTTTTTTTTTTTTTTTTTGAGACAGAGTCAGTCTTGCCCTGTTGCCCTGGCTGGAGTGCAATGGCGCAATCTTGGCTCACTGCAACCTCCGCCTCCTGGGTTCAAGCAATTCTCCTGCCTCAGCCTCCCAAGTAGCTGGGACTATAGGCATGTGCTACCACGCCCAGCTAATTTTTGTATTTTTAGGAGAGACGGGGTTTCATCATATTAGCCAGGATGGTCTCGATCTCCTGACCTCGTGATCCACCCTCCTTGGCCTCCCAAAGTGCTGGGATGATAGGAGGGAGCCACCGCGCCCAGCAAGACCTACCACTCTTGACTGACAACAGTGTACCTTCCAGCTACCACCTACATTTCTGCTTCCCCTTTTCAGCAAAACCTCTTGATTCAGTTGTTCTTATTCATGTTCCTCAATTCCTTGTACTCAAATTCTATCCTGAGCCCCTCTGCCTAGGCCCTCAACACAACTACTCATATCAAAGTCATGAATGACTTTCGCATTTCTAAATATAATAGTTAATTCTCAATTGATCCTACTGGACCCATCAATTGGCTGACTGCTTCACTTATGAGAATGAAAGGAGGAGCTATTAATAATTATGCGGAGACAACAGATTGAAGCTTGTCCTGGGCAAACTAAGAACTGTAGTCTCTCTATCAGCATCAGGAGACACAAGTTTTTATCCCCTGCTCTTTAAAGAATTTATCTCATTTGACTTTCAAGGCACCATATCTAGTTTTCTTCCTTGTTCAATGTCAGTTGTTTGAAGTCTTCCGTGATGTTCTTCTCATCAGTCAGACAACTACACTTTGGAGTGCCCCAGGGCTCAGACATTTTCTTAGTTTCAAAACCCAATTTCTTGGTGATCTCATCCAGTATGATGACTTGCAAATCCATCCATATGCTGGTTTTTCTCAAATGTGTCTCTTGCTTTTTTTTATTATTATTATTATTATTATTATTATACTTTAAGTTCTAGGGTACATGTGCACAATGTGTAGGTTTGTTACATGTGTATACATGTGCCATGTTAGTGTGCTGCACCCATTAACTCATCATTTACATTAGGTATATCTCTTAATGCTATCCCTCTCCCCTCCCCCCACCCCATGACAGGCCCTGGTGTGTGATGTTCCCCTTCCTGTATCCAAGTGTTCTCATTGTTCAATTCCCACCTATGAGTGAGAACATGCAGTTTTTGGTTTTCTGTCCTTGTGATAGTTTGCTGAGAATGATGGTTTCCAGCGTCATCCATGTCCCTACAAAGGACATGAACTCATCCTTCTTTATGGCTGTATAGTATTCCATGGTGTATATGTGCCACATTTTCTTAATCCAGTCTATCATTGATGGACATTTGTGTTGGTTCCAAGTCTTTGCTATTGTGAATAGTGCCACAATAAGCATACATGTGCATGTGTCTTTATAGCAGCATGATTTATAATCCTTTGGGTATACACCCAGTAATGGGATGGTTGGGTCAAATGGTATTTCTAGTTCTAGATCCTTGAGGAATCATCACACTGTCTTCCACAATGGTTGAACTAGTTTACAATCCCACCAACAGTGTAAAATTGTTCCTATTTCTCCACATCCCCTCCAGCACCTGTTGTTTCCTGACTTTTTAATGATCGCCATTCTAACTGGTGTGAGATGGTATCTCATTATGGTTTTGATTTGCATTTCTCTGATAGCCAGTAATGATGAGCATTTCTTCATGTCTCTGTTGGCTGCATAAATGTCTTCTTTTGAGAAGTGTGTCTCTCTTTATTGAAACTCTACCCAGACTCAAATATTTCATTACACAAGTATATCATCTCTACAACCAAAACTGATCAGCCTTCCCAAACCTGTTTTGTCATCTTTCCCATTTAAATTAATACAGCTCCATTCTTTTTTAAAAAAATTCATGTCAGAAAGCTTAGAGTCATTCTTTACTTCTTTTTCTCTTCTTTTTTTCACACCCACATCTAACCCATCAACAAATACCATCATCTGTACCTCCATGTATCTCCAGAATTCATTTTGTTTTTATTTTACCACATACACCACAAGTACCCTGGTTCAATGACCAGACAACCATAGCCACCTCCCTGTTTCTATCCTTGTCCCCAGGCAATCTCTTCCCAATTCAAAAGCCAACATGATTCTGTGAGATGTGTTGGATCTTGTCACTTACCAGCTTAAAATTGTTCATATGATTCCTATCTCACTTGGAATACACAGTCAAAGTCCTAATAAACCCTAGTAGGCCCCCAGTTTCCCTTCTCACTGCCAGACCTCATCCACTGGCCTTGCTCTTCATACCTCACAGTTTTATTTTTCTCCTTAACGTTTCTCATTATCTCACATACCATCCATTTTAGGTATTTATTTTACTGTTTGTCTCCCCATACGGGAATGCCAGTTCTATGGGGTTGGAGATTTTGTCAGTGTGGTTTACTACCATATCCCAGCTCTTGGAACTGTACCCAACACAGTGTGTGAATTCAATGAATGTTTGCTGAGTCAATGGTGAATAAGATGGGTAGGTCATAAAAGAAGAAAGAAACCCAAGAGAGGATTGTGTTACAAAAGCCAAGAGAAGGGAATGTTTCAACAAGAGAAGAATGATAAACATTGGTGCCCAGTGCTGTTGAGAGAGCTCCTGAGATGGGATTTGGCATCATGGAGTTTTCTGACTATCTTGAGAAAGAAAAGGCTCAGTGAAGAGGTGGAGGAAGAATACAGAATGGAGAGAGACATAGACCAGAAGGAGTGAAGACTGAATGGGAGGACGTTAAGGGGTCACTACAGCATGGGTAGCCGAGAAGCTTGACAATGACAGACAGAGGAGCGAGAGAGGACTGAAGTAGAAATGAGTCAGTGTCATCATCAATACTCAGCCAAGCTTCAAAACAAAGACGTTTCTTTGATTCTTCATCACTCAACCTTACCATCCAACCATAAAATTCTCACAATTGAATCTCACAATTGAAAGACTTCTCAATCCCACTCCTTATTTCTATTGTCACAGTTCAGTCTTTTAATTTATTACTAGTACAGTCCTGTGTTGCTTAATGAGATGTGGATATATTCTGAGAAATGCATCATTAGACAATTTCATTATGCGAACATCACAGAATGTACTTACCACAAACCTGACTGTATAGCCTACTACACACTTAGGCTGTATAGTATAGCCTACTGTTCGTAGGCTGCAAACCTGTACAGCATGTTCCTATATGAATTCTGTAGGCAATTGCAACACAATGGAAAGTATTTTTGTATCTAAATATTACAAAGAACAGTAAAACTATGGTATAAAACATTTTTTAAAATAGTACACTGTATAGGGCACTTACCATGACTGGAGCATGCAGGACTGGAAGCTGCTCTGGGGAGTCAGTGACTGAGTGGAGAGTAAATGTGAAGGTCTAGGGCATTATTGTACATTACTGCAGACTATAAACACTGCATTTAAGCTACACTAAATATATTGAAAACTGTCTTCAATAATAAGTTAACCTTAGGTACTGCAACTTTTTAACTTTATGAACTTTTAATTTTTTATTTTTTGACTCTTTTATAGTAGTTTCAAACACAAGCACGTTGTACAGCTGTACAAAATATTTTCTTTCTGCATATCCTTTTTCTATAAGCTTTTTTCTATTTTTAAATTTTTTATTTTATATTTCTTAACTTTTTTGTTAAAAACTAAGACACAAGCACACACAGTAGCTTAGATCCACACAGGGTCAGGATCACCAATATCACTGTCTTTCACCTTCACATCTTGCCCCACTGGGAGGTCTTCAGGGTTGCTAACACACATGGAGCTGTCATCTCCTGTAACAAAAAATGCCCTAACCCTAACTCTAACCCACCCAAAGGATCTGCCTGAGACTGTTTTATAGTTAACTTTTTTTAATAAGTAGGAGTACACTCCAAAATAATGGTCAAAAGTATAGTAAACACATAAACCAGTAACACTGTCATTTATTATTGTCCTCAAGTATTATGTGCTGTACATAATTGAATGTGCTAGATTTTTATACAATTGACAGTGCAGTGGGTTTGTTTATATCAGCATCATCACATGAATAACGTGTTGTGCTACAGTGTTACAATGGGTTATGACATCATGAGGTGATAGAAATTTTTCAACTCCATTATAATCTTATGGGACTACCATTGTATATGTGGTCCATTGACCAAAACTTCATTATATGGGACACGACTATATACCAACAGCTTCCTTATCATCAGTAAACAGGCTGACCTCTGGTTCACTACATTTTTGGAGTTCCCTGCAGGAGAAGGACATAGGCTATGATCACAAGATTAAGAGAGGTAAGGGCAGAAAAGAAGCTGATAAAAATAGCAGGGGTACTCTTCCAGCCCTAGCAAGTCCAAAGAGGTATACCAAACTTAGGACACCCTTAGCAAAATCAATAATCTGTGGATAATGGACATAGGAAAAGTTGGGTGTGGCAACCAGATTTCCAGGCAGCAGCTATTCTCAGCACTTGGTGATTCTGTAAACCAGGGAAGGCGATTCAAGTTAAGATGTGAGATTACTGGTTCAAGGTCTATGCCCACATCAAAGGAAACTGACAGGAGTGAAGAAGAGAGCTGTGGTTCTTAGTCAATGGGCTGAAGCAATGACATGGGTACCTAGGACTGGAATGAAGAGATTGAATGGATGGACACCTAGAACCTGAGCAGAGACTCCTGGAAAAAATGGGTCATGTGGGATGAAGGTAAGCAGAGCAACTGGACTTTTAGGTTCCCAGCAGTCCAGGACTCCGGATCAGGAGGCCAAGATTTTTTTTTCTTTCAGACCTTGTTTTCTGGAGGCAAAGAGGCTATTCCTGTATAACCTGGTCTGTTTTTTATTTGGCTCTGAGAGTTGGCTCTGAGATGGGGAAAACAAACAAACAGGCTGTAAATGACTTGAACAGGTCTTCATGCCTTCATTCTCTCCATTAGTTCCACTTCCTCCTCAGGGTCACTAGAGTTATCTTCCTAGAGTACATTCTGATCACACCACTTTTGTGACTTAAATTACTTAGTCATTTTCCATTGTCTGCAAGATAAAGCCACACCCATAGCACAGTAAACCGGGCATTTCACAACCTGAGTCTAACTTAGCTTGCAAACCATGATGTTCCTCCTATTCTCTCCAGTCTCAATCCATGCAAACAAGGGCTGCTGCTCCTTTCAAACTCCTCAAGCTTATCTAATGCCATTGTTGCTACAATCCTCCTACAACTCTTCTTCTACTTTCTCTGTTGGAAGAATTCCTATTCATATGTGAAGGTCCTTTTTGTCATCAGCATCTTCCCCAGCCACAGAATACCATTAATCATTTGGCTTTGTTCTTTTTCATTTTAGTTGTTTGTTACTATTTAAAAAGTGTATTTACAATCTACCATGTTTCAAAACAGGTTTGAACCTCATAAACAGTTATAAAACAGCACAGTAATATAAATATTAGGATTTTGAGGAAGAAAAGAAAGAAAAACAGCCCCAGGGACAGAAAATGGAACCAAGAATGTGTCTGATCCAATCAAGCATACCAAGGAGTCCTGTACAGTTGCTAAAAGGTGGGCCACAAATTGAGCATTAGGCTTTCCCACAGCCAAGATAAGGAGAGAAATGTGGGCAGTCTCACAACTCCTTTTGCCCATAATATAAACACCAAATAATTGGTCAGTGGATGCATAGCTATTCTTCACACTTACACTAAAAGAGAATTTTTTCCCCAAGGTTTACTCATAAAGAATAAACTGTATAATGCAACAGAAAACACTCTCCACAAACATCTCTATAGGAGAAACAGCTGTTAGTATCATAAGGAGTGCCTTCAGGATTTATGGCATATCAACAAAGCACAATCAGTCAAACCAATTCCACAGAGGAGGCTGCTACAGATTATATAATTCTCAGTTCCCGTAACTTGGTTTAAAAGGGCAATATTTTTGGACTAAGATGTCTGAAAATCTCTCCAGCTTCCTTACCTCCCTAAATTTAACATACATTTTTACATAATTTTTAATTTTGGGGGGTTCATAACCCTTTTAAAACCCTTAGGCCTCACAGTTTAAGGATCTCTAGGGAAATAGACTAAGTATCCTTAGGAAATCCTTTCTATATATTGCTTTGCTAATACATTGATAGTTTGTGTTTCCAGTGGAATCAGAAGCAAATCTCTTAATACGCCATCCTGTAGCTAGTTATGGAGGAGATGGCTGAGAATGACACCTCCCAAAGAAAAACTGAGTCACCTATCAATGACACATAACTAAATAAAAGATCATCATACCCTAACTGGAAAGTAAGACAAAGAGAACTTATAGGCAGAATAAAAATTATTCTTATAAAATAATTTTTGAAAGCTCTCTAAAACATAAAAATGAGCCATTGAGGTCCAATTTTCTTCAATTTCTATGATCAAAATAATTTGTCTTACAAATTTTACAGGTGAGGGAAAGGCTTTCCCAGCTTAACCATAAAACAGCCTCATTAAAGCCCATATGATGCCTAGCTTTGATCAGGGGATAATTCTTGTGTGTGCTGGAGAATTATGCCAAGCTAAATAAATGAAGTAGCTTGCTGAATGAGATGCCAATGATGTGTCAGGTAGACATTAAGGAACTTTCATTTTAAGTAATATTATCTGGCAATAATTAGATACAGCCAGTGCCCATGATTCCCTGCTCTTAAACATTGATCTAGGAATGGTCCAGATGTTGATTTGCAAGTAGGAATAGTGGTGCAGCCAATAACCTCTTGACATTCCTTCCAGTGCTAAGATGCTCGCTTCTCTCAACAAGCCTGAGTATTAATGAAGAACAACATCAAAAGCCACAAATTAGAAGCAAATTTCTTAACACTTAAGATAATTGCTCAATGTTTGGCTCTAGCATTTTAAAGCTTTCAAAATGTGATGACCCGTGTAAATATTTCAGTAAAAACAACAGTTCAATATCATTTTGAACTCAGGTGTTTATAAATATAACACATTATGATGCCCTGGTTCCATTTTTTTAAAAAACCCATTTTTAAAAAACCTTTAAAACCCATTAACAGTATCTTTGTATGAGAAGAGAAATGGGCATGGTGGTTCACACCTGTAATCCCAGCACTTTGGGAGGCCGAGGCAGGCAGATCACTTGAAGGTCAGGAGTTCGAGACCAGCCTGGCCAACATGGTGAAACTCCATCTCTACAAAACAATACAAACAATTAGCTGGGCATGGTGACATGTGGCTGTAATCCTGGCTACTCGGGAGGCTGAGGCAGGAGAATTGCTGGAACCCAGGATGCAAATGTTGCAGTGGGCCGAGATCGCACCACTACACTCCAGACTCCATCTCAAAAGAAAAAAAAATGTAACTGGCTAGCCACATGTAGGAGAATGAAACTGGGTCCTCATCTCTTTCCTTATACAAACTTCAACTCAAGGCAGATTAAGGACTTAAACCTAAGACGTGAAACTATAAAAATTCTAGAAATTAACATTGGAAAAATCCTTTTAGACATTGGCTTAGTCAAGAATTTCATGACCAGGAACCCAAAAGCAAATGCAATAAAAACAAGGATAAATAGTTGGGACCTAATTAAACTAAAGAGCTTTTGCATGGCAAAAGGAACAGTCAGCAGAGTAAACAGACAACCCACAGAGTGGGAGAAAATCTTCACAATCTATATGTCTGACAAAGTACTAATATCCAGAATCTACGATGAACTCAAACAAATCAGTAAAAAAAAAAAAAAAAAAAAAAAAAATCCCATCCAAAAGTGGGCTAAGGACATGAATAAACAATTCTCAAAAGAAGATATGCAAATGGACGACAAGCATATGGAAAAATGCTCAACATTGCTAATGATCAGGGAAACGCAAATCAAAACCACAATGCAATACCACCTTACTCCTGCAAGATTGGCCATAATCAAAATATCAAAAGAAAAAAAAAGTAGATGTTGGTGTGGATGTGGGGAACAGGGAACACTTCTACACTGCTGGTGGGAATGTAAACTAGTACAGCCACTATGGAAAACAGTGTGGAGACTCCTTAAAGAACTAAAAGTAGAACTACCATTTGGTCCAACAATCCCACCACTGGGTATCTACCCAGAGGAAAAGAAGTTATTATTCAAAAAAGATACTTGTACATGCATGTTTACCACAATTCACAATTGCAAAATCGTGGAACCAACCAAAATACCCATCAATCAACAAGTGAATAAAGAAACTTTAGTATACATATACAATGGAATACTACTACACAGCCATGAAAAGGAACACATTAACAGCATTTTTAGTGACCTGGATGAGATTAGAGACTAATATTCTAACTGAAGTAATTCAGGAATGGAAAACCAAACATTGTATATTCTCACTGACATATGGGAGCTGCGCTATGAGGACACAAAGGCACAAGAATGACGCAGTGGACTTTGGGGACTTCGGGGGAAGAGTGGGAGGGGATGAGAGATAAAAGACTACAAATATGGTGTAGTGTATACTGCTCGGGTGGTGGGTGCACCAAAATCTCACAAATCACCTCTAAAGAACTTATGCATGTAACCAAATACCACTTGTACTCCAATAACTTATGGACAAATAAAAAAAATTTTAAAATTAAAAATAAATAAATAAATAATTGTGAACGTAGGCAATACACTAAGATGCATATAAAATATCATAAAACATAGTGATATGGTTTGGCTGTGTCCCCACCCAAATCTCACCTTGAATTGTAGTTCCCGTAATTCCTACATGTCATGGGAGGGACCCGGTGGGAGGTCATTGAATCACAGGGGTGGTTACCTCCATGTTGTTCTCGTGATAGTGAGTGAGTTCTCACGAGATCTGATGATTTTATAAGGTGCTTTTCCCCCATTTGCTCATTCTTCTCCTTTCTGCCACCATGTGAAGAAGGATGTTTGCTTCACCTTTTGCCATAATTGTAAGTTTCCTGGGGCCTCCCCAGCCATGCTGAACAGTGAGTCGATTAAACCTTTTCCTTCTATAAACAAAAACAAACAAACAAACATAAAAGAGGTGGGTTGTTTTAAAACAATAGTTCTCAACTGGGACACGATTTTACCTTACCATCCAGGGGACATTTACCAATCCCATATCTGGAAACTTTCTTTTTGGAGAGATAGGGGTCTGGCTATGTTGCCCAGGGTAGGCTTAAACTTCTGGTCCCAGCCTCCCACATCGCTGGGATTACAGGCATGAGCTACTGCGCTCAGCCAAGGAGACATTTTTTATTGCTGCCACTAGAGAAGGGAGTGCTGCTGGCATGTACTGAGTGGAGGGCAGGGATGCTGCTAGTATAAAGTTACCATGGTTTAATTTATTTTAAAGAGAGCCTCAAAAGAAACGCTGAATGAACACAGTATGAAGGCAGAGCTGCTTTCTGATGCAGAGATGGGGGCAAGGTGGAGTCAGATGTACAAGTCCAGCTGACTGGAGCTGGTAGTGGCCCCTGAGGTGTCTCTGCTAAAAACTGCACTCCACAGAGCTCAGTGGGGAAAACCTGATGTAGTGCAAATAAAATGTGGCTTTAAATCCTTTAGATCTACATTATAGTCCTGCATTGACTGCCTACTAATTTCATCCATTTGGGTAAGCGATTTACTCTCACCAAGCCTTGATTTCCTCCTCTGAAAAGAGGGAATGATCATGCTCACTTCACAGGGTCATTGTGATGCTAAATAAAATGTAAAACTCCAAAACCAGCACCTAAGACCACCTAAGACACGGTGCTTAGTATATGTTAATTAATTTATTTATCATTTGTTTATTTTTTTGAGTTGGAGTCACATTGTCTCCTGGGCTGGAGTGTAATGGTGGGATCTTGGCTCACTGCAACCTCTGCCTCTGGGGTTATCCTGCCTCAGCCTCCGGAGTAGCTGGGATTACAGGTGCACACCACCACACCGAGCTAATTTTTTGTATTTTTGGTAGAGATGGGGTTTCACTATGTTGGCCAGACTGGTCTCGAACTCCTGACCTCATGATCCACCCGCCTCGGCCTTCCAAAGTGTGTTAATTTATTTTAAAATAAATTCTTTTCATCCTATGAATGTCAGAGTTGGCCCCAGTAATACTGACTGAAAGATCTTTAGTGTTTGAGGCTTATGACTATATATTGATTCATTAACACATTTAAACTATTATGAAAGATTTTATAGCAACATTATAAAAAGAAAAGGAAGACATTTCAAATCCAGTATTTGTAGGACTAGTCACTTAACAAAACAACCCATGCATTTAATTAATAATGATCTATAGCTTGTTTCTACAAAACATAGATGTGATTTATTATTGTACTGTAGACATGCAGAGTATGAATGCAAAGTTTATAGCAAGAGTAAGATATTAGACATCTATTGTTTTGCTTGCCTAGACTAGCATACAAGCTTCTGCTGGGAAATCCTTCCTCTATTTTAACTCTGGGGTTTACGTGGGAGCTTGTCTTGGTTTATAAATCCTTCCCCCTTGACTACTATTTATGGTCAATGGGAAAACATACCTATTCCAAACTGGAAAGGCATTGATGTCACCCTATAGCCTTTCCCTACAACCGATCATCAGTGATTGGAACAGGTATGAACTCCCGATCCAAAAGGTACCAGCAGATCCCTTTCCTGGGATTTTTGAACTTGGGATCAGAGGGAGAAAAAACAAGTCTTTGGTCTCTCTGATGGTGAAATTGGAACTTATAACCCAGCAGATGGGTTTCCTGCAATCTGAAAAAATGAAACAGGAAGGAGAGGTGTGGGCATGTGTAATGGAGGCTGAGGGTGGTAAAGAGAGACTCCTCTGTCCCAGGCACAGGGCTAGGGCCTGGCCATACTTTCAGCAGAATCCCCCTCCTACCCTTTCCTTTCGCAACGTATACTTATGTGAGTCAAGAAATTCTTCCTTTGTGCTAATCTAGCTCTGTTTGGATTTCTACCACCTAAAACCATAAAAGTCTTGACTAATTCAAGTGGGTTGCAATAGTTGGAAAAAAAAAAATGCTCTGTCTCTGCAGGTGTCTAGCTGGAGGCTAATTATAGTGAGGGCTAAAAGAGTAAGACATTAGTCAGAAGAGCTGCAGTTCAAATCTAGACCACCAGCATTACAAGTTACTTGTGGGAACTTAAAAAAGTTAATTAACTAAATAATCTATTTAAGTTTTAGGTTCTTCATCTGTGATTCAGTCAGGGTCTGGTTAGGAAACTGAAACCACTCAGGTTATTTTAATGGAGAGAATTCCATATAAAGAACTGTTAATTACATGTAGAAGAACTGAAAGAGTGAAAGAAGGATTCTAAAGTATCATGGAGGGCACAACCGCAAGAAAGAGCCACCACCCATAGGGCTGGGGAACTAAGGGAAGAAGCTGGAACTTTCAACCCTTAGAAGCTTGGAGAGGTAGCTCTGTGGTGTGGGAATCCAGGCCTACAAGAAGGCCCAGTGTATTGCTGGTGTCTCTGAGAAGAATTTCATAAGCCTGATTCTGAGCTGGAAAAATTGCTAGCTAGATTCAGCTGCTGCTCCAGGAAGGCAACCTCACTGCTAGAGTGAAGAAGCACTGAAGCAAGAATCAGACAGGAATGAGCAAGTCCTTCTCCCTGCTCCAGCTCTGCAGTCTCCCCCAGTCTCTGCACTGGCAGAGTCTAATATGGCACCCTCCGACCAGGCAGAAAAGTGGTTTTCAGAATCCCAGGTTCACTTTCCCAAAGCTGATAGTAGAAGGGTGAGTTTGAAGCTGAAAGACAACAGCTTGATAATTGGCACAATGTTTAAGGATGATGAAACATGCTTCACCGGGATTTGGGGAATGTAATTGACATAAGTCTGAAACCATTACTTGAAAAGAAGCAATTGTGAACATAATGTCTTCTCTTCCGGTAAAATAAATAAATAAATAAATAAATACATAAATAAATAAAAATTGGTCTCATAAGGTTGCTGGAGACAATAGTAAGAGTGTCTAGGTGTTGCTCCTCACTGAGGAAGTAGAGATGAAACAAAATCAACTTCCTGAGCACTAGTATTCACTTCCTGGTTCTTCCCTGCGTGTCAGATTTCTCTTCTCTTTCATCATTTGCTTTCTTAGAATGTCTTTATCATCAGCTTTTATTTATCCTTCAAAACCCAACACATATTATTTGCCCTCTGGGAGCGTTTTTCTGAATGTTCCAGCCCGAAATGATGCCTCTGTCTTCTTAGTTCTTCGTATATTTACTACACTTTTCTTTCTTTTTTCCAAATAGTGGTGAAATGTTATGTAATATGCCTAGGGTTCATAGATGAGCCCAGGTCTCTTAGGATTAGGGAAATTTTCAGATCCCTAATTCAGTTATGTGAAGGTATCAGTAAGGAAAAAATGATGGCTGAGCAGAAGGGCCAGCCATACAGTCTGCATCTCAGTGGGATTAGGAAGTAAAGCTGAAGTAGCACACTCTCATGGGTACCCAGCCCCCTGTCCACCTCCAAGCTCTTGGAGCTCACGGATAGGACAGTAATAAACTATCTTCCATTTCTAACTGTTTGTGAAGAACCTAAGAATATCCTGCTAATCTAAATTTGTATTAGTTCTAAAATTGAGCCTGTTTATGTCTGAATGAGGCTGTGCTTGGCTATCATTATGGGCTGCCGGGGATTGGCTAAATGTGACATTGCTTAGATTAAACAATGCTTTGTATCCTCATGGGTCTTTACCTAGTTCTTTGATGAGTGAGTGTGAAGAAGAATTATATTCATTCTTCCGTGTGAAGATGTGCCTTCCCTACAGACTGAGAAGGGCACTTTTCCAATCTTTTACCAGCTCTGTCCCAGGACTGCTCTTAGAGTTTTCTCTGGATCCAAATCTGAGACATTATCTCATTGTATAGAATTTCCACAATTAACAGGGGCCATCATCAGTGAAGACCATTCTATCCATGGTGGAATCCAGAAACTATATGGATGAGCAAAACGTTCTACAGATGAACACTGAATTCTTCCTGGAATAAACCCTTCTCATGTAAAGATTTCCTGTGACAGGTGATAACAATCTTCTCCAATTACTTGTAAAAGTAAGTTGACAGTACAAAATTTCTTTTGAAGGCACTCTATTAAGTACATTTCAAACAATGTTTACTGTCAAGCCAGGAATTCATGCCAGACAGGTAAAATCACTTTCCTTTATAAACCTATTATTAGCATCAGATAGACAATCGGGTCTGCAGAAAGTTTTCATTAACATTCACACAGTACCAAGGGTCAAATATTTCATCTTTTGGTCCTTTCATATGTTATCCTAATGAAAAATATAGCTATTATTTGTTACTCTGTATACAAAGTCCCATGCTAATGGGTTTATACATGTATTTGACACTGAGATAAAATACTTACCTTGGGTGGAATCCACGGCCTTTGATAATTTTTAGGCCACGTTCTTTATGCAAGTGTGCTCACTTTATTAGTGTTGCTAGAAATGCTTACTGAATGTGATGATTTCCTCTTGGTTCCTTGCTTTCTCCTTTCTAGGCAAGCAATAAGTAGTGAAATGAGGAAAGATGGTTTCAAAACATACAAAACCTGTTCCTTGTGTAGATACAGCTTAAAGAATATAAACAGATGGATTTCTCCCACAGGACAGGTCATCATACCATCGGGGGAAAATGAGTTGGCTGCTGCTGAGTTAAGAAGCAATGAAGTCATTGCTATGCACATAATTAAAATGTGATATTTCAAGAGGAGTGAATCCAAGGAGGAGAAAAGAAAAATTACAGATAATACATACTGTGGTTGTGGCTTTGAATTAATATGTGCCTGGGTGCAGAAGAAGTAATGCAAACAAATGTCAGCCATCAGAAATAGGCAAAATGACAATACATTTAACTCGTAACTTTATCCCCCCTGCCCCCACCACACATGCTTAAGGGTAATAGTATTCATTTTTGCTAAGCTCATTTGAACTACGTAAGTGTTGTTAGCAGACTGGATTTAGAATATGTAGAACAGCTTGATGCACCCATTCCAATGCCTAACAGAAGTCCTGGTCAGTGTTTAACAGGTCAATTCAAAAGACCTGGGCCTGGGTCATGCCCCTGGCAATGATGCAGTGATGCTTTTGTATCTACATCTGAATGACTAATTGAACCAATTCAGGAGAGAAGCTCTTCTTGTTGTGGCTGTTAATCAGCTTACGGAGGTATGCTCCTTTCTAGGCAGACTTAGGCCTAGATAAAGATGGAAACACTGCAGGATTTTGAACAATGGCCCTTGTCCCTTCCTTTTCAGGAAGCTGCCTAGTAAGGAAAAAACAGCATATACACAAGCAACTGTTCTCTTGGGTAAAAGAGATCCTTTTTTCTTGGGACCATATCAGTTTTGTGTTTACAGATCTTCTAAGGCTATATCTATATGATGACAGGCTTTCTGGTGAAAGCTGAGAAA
Organism: Theropithecus gelada; assembly: GCF_003255815.1. Classification (NCBI taxonomy): domain Eukaryota; kingdom Metazoa; phylum Chordata; class Mammalia; order Primates; family Cercopithecidae; genus Theropithecus; species Theropithecus gelada. The sequence goes on from NC_037670.1 coordinate 71,902,830, forward strand.
TTCAGTTGCAAATATGAATGCTACAAAATGTGTGGTTATTTGGCAACGGGAAGATCAAACATCTGGATCTTTGACTCAGTTTTTCCATTTTCACCCAATATTTTCATATCGTGAAAAACACCAATTAAAAAAAGCAGCCAATCTGGTGTTTTGGCTTTCTTACCAGCCAATTTGTATCTCAGAATGGTTGGTCCAATTGATTGTGCTGCTTTAGATGGCCAAAATGAACAGATCAAGATAAAAATAGTTGTTTAGGTGGCTGTTCTGATCTGGTTCAACCAATATGGTGGAATTTTAAACTCTAACTGGTACATGCTTTACAAACGCAAATAATTTCTAACATCTCAGAATTCAGCAGTCTATGATTGGAAGTGGGTAACTGTCATGTCTCCCCGTTTCTCCAGATAAAGAAATGGACACATATAAGGTGATCTGCTATGGGAAACACAACAAGTTGGTGTTTGTTCTCTACTAGAACTTGAGGGTTTCTTCCTCAGTGGGGATTTGAGCTAGCAAAGTGAGACCAAACTACATGAGTATGCCCAGAAACAGAGTGGCTCAGCTTACTTTTGAGGGTCTATGGAAAAGGAATACTGCAAGACTACAGAGAAAAAAAAAAGTAAGAGAAATCTTACTGAAATTTTGTTTTATTGTGTCCTACATTAAGACTTCCAAATATTCTAGTTTTGGAGAATAGCCTACACTTGGGCAGGGCCGGGGCTATGAACCACTGTTAGTAAACTAAATGCATTTCATTTCAGAAAATGAAAGGGCGTGTGTATTAGGATTGAAAATATTGAGGTTATGATACAATTTTTGTACAATCACACTTGAGTAGTAGATCTAATATTAAGTGGTAGAAGTTCTATACAGGGAATAGATGGATTTTTGGTAATATTTAAGTAATCTGGAACTGTTTTTTTTAAGTGCAGTTATATATCTAAGTACATCACCTTCGCGTAAGATATGCCACTTTTTCCAATAAAGATTACCTAGATCTTTGAATACAAGTATAAACATTTTTGTAGGCCTGTATCTAGAATTCCATATGATGATGATTCTATAGCTGCCTTCAAGGATGGCATTTTTTTCCTCTGGCAAGGAATCTGATGCTATGGAAAGATTAAAAAAGAAAAAAAAATACTAAGTCAAAGAATAAAATTGAAATAATATTTAAGGAAAATTATTTTCTTTCCATGTATTTTTAAATTTTGCAGCTTTCAAAATAACCCAGCATACAGTACCCCTCAGATTGACTGACTCATCCCCATGTCCACACACTTTCTTTAAAAACAGAAAAATCATTTTTGAAAATGATCAAAACATAACATTTTGCTGGAACAGATGCCTTGCCTGCGCTCTGTGCCACATTTTTGTAGTATTTAAAATGAACGTTTCAGTTTTAAACATGGAGTGACTAATCGCCAATGGGGAGGAAAGAAGGTCCTGTGGGAGTCAAAGCCAGGGTCTTCCTCTACCCCATTCGTCAGAAACACTGGAGCTTAGAATTCTTGCACACCAAATACTTCTCTTGGGACTGCCTTTCTCAAGATCATTTTTCAACAATAAGTGTTTTTGAGTATTTGACTATCGAGTTCAGGGAAGGGAGTAATTTTAAATATCTGGGAATGATAAGCACTTTTTAGTGATCTATTTGTCATTTAATTTTTGCATCTTTTATTATATCCCTTGCTTTCTTTTAAGCACCGTCTGCATTTTAACTTTTCAGGATACATTCTAAACCCTAATTTAGTACTGTATAGTATAATGTAGTATCCCAGATTTATATCTGTTGTTCCAGCATTAAGTATTAGCTGTGGTCCCTTTCTCTCTTAAAACTGGATCTTATAAAAGGAAAAAGTAGAACCGAAGATACTATAGGCTGTGAAATAGAGGGGGAAGGAGGTCATAGGAAAAGATTTGTTGAAGAATAGAAAATTATAGCTAGATAGGAGGAATGAGTTCTAGCATTCTATGACACTGTAAGATGAATAACTAACAACAGTATATTATGTCATTTCAAAGAGTTAGAAGGAAGATAGTGAATGTTCCCAAAACAAAAAAATAATAAATGTTTGAGATGATAATCTGATCTATATATTATATGTATCAAAACATCACTGTGTACCCCATAAGTACACACAATTATGATGTGCGATTTTTTTTTAATTGGCCTGATTTGGAAGGTAAATTATGTAGAAACCCTTAGTGTAACAATCCTCTGTCCAGGAAAAAATACACAGGATTTAATTTTTCTCGTGTTACATTTTTTACATCAATGGATCTAATGATGAAAGAGTTAAAATCAGCTGACATTTTAAGTCACATAGACGTCTCCAAATTTCTACAAGTCTGAAAGAATGGCTGTGATGTGTACTTTTCAGTAGGGTATGCTATCACTGTGCCTTTGCACTCTAATAGTAACTCTGCCAATCATCACTATACAGATCGGTAACTCGCCCAGGAGATGACCTCTGCCCCTCACTTCCAGCTCTGTGTCCATGCCTCTGAAACCTGGACGATCATCTGGGGAAAACATTTTCCACAATAAAGATCTTATAGGTCACTGCAGCATACTAAGATCATGTAAACATCCTAATAATAAGTATTAGTCAGTGTCAAGCCATATACAGTAGGACCAAAGTGCTGAATTTGTTCATAAATGTTTTGCTCATTTCTAGCATTAGCACACCTGCAGGTGTTGGTGTTCCATGGGCTCCAGAGTTTCTTTTGTCCAAGTGAAGTTCCTCAAATTCTATACCTTCCGCTCTTCAATAGGAAATGTGGTATTCATGGAAATAAATTATCAGACCAATGCAAGTTTGAAATGTTTTTAAATGGTAAGGCAATTGGGCAGAACCTAGGGTTTGCCATTATGATGATATGCCAGTCTACCAGAATTTTGTAATAAAAATTAAAGCCATTTTGCTACCAAGGTAACAATGAAATGTAGACAGAGTAGGGGTCAGAAATATCATTTAACGATCCTCAGTGTTGCAGTTTATGGTAAAGCACTCATACTTCATCTTCCTCACATTATTGGTCTAATACTACATCTACAGTGTTTCTCAGGGGCTTAACCACACATTACGTAATGCTGAGTTTTCCAGAGAGGAGTCATGGCTCACACCCTCAGAGCAATATGGTGAATATATAGAAGGGCTATGGCCAGGTGTGGAAACAGACAGGGATTGGGGCCATGCATTCTTACTTCTTTAGGTCATCCTGATTTATCATTTTTTTTCGGAAAGTACCATGTTAGTGGATTCCTGAATTACACAAGACACTCTTTGTCTCTCCCAAATGAATGGCACCTAGACATGAAGGAACGGTTTGATTGTAGAATAGAATGGAGGAATTGAAAAATTGACAAAACATTAACCAAAGCAGAAACTGCCTAGCTTTCTTGTTTCCACTGAAACTCTGACATATAAAATAATCAATACATTTTCATAAAGTAGTTAAAATTTATTTTTTACTCTTCCTCATACTAGAAAAGATTTGAGAAGACTTCACATGTGTCACGTGCAAGAAGAAGTCAGAAAAACTGAAAGACGTGACTCTTTGGCATCGAATAACTTAAAATGCTGTTGAGAGTCAGGAACATGAAGTAATTGTCCTATATTATGGGAGTAAATAATTCTTGGCTAAATTATGTTACATGAGAAAATGTGATACATATCTGAGACCATGTCAGATATTCCAGAGGATATCATATATTCCAGAATTAAAATGATTTCTTATATTTAATGTAATTTTTCAATAGGTTCCCTTTCTTCAGACTGAAAAATAGCCTGGAAATCTTAAAGACATCTAAAGAACAATTACACTGATGAATATGTGCATATTTAATCAAGCTATAAGAAAAGATAACAAATAAATTGGGTCTTAAGTAATTATACATTGGTCGAAAGAAGAAAGTTGAATATCTCAGGCAACTGGCACATGACAAGGAGTTCCCAGGAAATTTCAAGACACTAAGAACACTAGTTTGGAAATGTCATGGATTAGGAGAGTAGAAGAAAATAAGTTTGCATGCATGGGGATTCTTGGAAATCTTTAAAATGGGACAATGCAGGAGAGTCTCATCCCAGGGACCGCCAAGGCTCTGATTAAGGAAAGTGACAAGGTATCATTTAATTTAGAAAGGTTAGTCCAGTGTTAACATAGCATAAGGCAGGCAAAGGGCAGAGATTGGGAATCCAGACCAAAAGTTGGTATAATTATCCAGTTATGAAGTGAGAAAGACCCCAAAGCTTATTTTTTTTTCAGTCATACAGACATATTTTGCTGTTGGCTTGTATGCCTTGGCTTAATCAGTCACTTGTCTAATTTCAATAGACATACATTTGAGTAAAGGCAGTTTCTAAAAATCACCTCAGAGAACAAAGTTTGACCACCATTTACTACATTCTAAAGAGCCTCACATAGTATTTTAAAGCAATGGCAAAACATGAATGGCAAAAATATTTTCAGCATTGGCATCATCAAAGAAGAGAACATTTTGGTCTGCCCTGCAAAAAGTGTCATATTACAGTATTACAGCATTCCTCAAAATGCATTGTAGAGCATTGATTCTTTGGGGACATTGGTAGGTATTAGGGCAGGGAGATGATTGTATACTCAAATATATTTGAAATGTGAGAGTCAATAAACAAGATCCTTATTGTAAGATTTCTCAGAATATTTATATCCCAACGGGGATGTCCCCTTTATCCAGTGGCCTTTGTGCATACATGTTGGAGCCCTAGCATGTAGCATTTCCAATTAGATTTGACCATGACACTCTATTTTCATTTCCCATCTCCTAGTACTAGTGTGTCACTGAATGCACAGTAAGAAATGCGTGTATATGCACATAGAAGATTGTATTATAGTCTTTTGTGCCATGTAGATATATAGATAAAACATATTATAAAGATATATGCAATGTACAATTTCATTAGGATGAAGTGATTTCATAACTGCAAAGAATTCAAGTTATTCATCCTTTGCTAATTGCCTTTGGCTTTAAGGCTTGTCAGAATTCTTCTGCTCATTAAATTCATAATCTCTCCTTCTGAGGGAGCGTTGAGGACGACTTCACTGGAGTGGCTCACCCACACACAGCCCCCAAATCAGGCTGTTCATCATCTGAGTGTTTTTCTTCAGGCACACAAAGAAACTATTTTCTTCTGGGTAGGGGCTTCCCCTGACCTCCCACCCACCCTGGTTAGGTAGAGAGTCATCCCCAAAGAGATGTGTCATTCTTGGAACAGAACATCCCTTGGCAAAGACTCACTGAGTAATCATTCAACTAGAAGCATAAATCTACCCCGAGGGTCGGAAAAACCCATAGTGAAAGAGAATAATGGGCAAAGGGAATTGCATTCCAGGCTATTAAAATAGACACGGGCATTGAAGTGAATGTGCTGAAATGAAACAAAGGGAATTCTCCAAAATTCAAACATGGAACTCTGGGTGATAAACTCTTGACCTGGTCCTGATTAACTCTTAAGTCACTCAGAAGAGATCTTCATTCCCTTTTACTCGGGACAGTATAGTGGTTGATTCACACTGGGCCATTTCCTGTTGACTTCAACACAGGGCTGATGGTAAAAACAACCTTTCTTCTTTTTCCCCTATCCTTTCTTCTCCACGCCCCTTCCATATGTGGCTATCATGTTGACCCTGCAAAAGACATTAGACAAAAAATGAGTCAGAGCTCAGGATTCTCGGGTGAGTCAGAGCAGCCTACCTGCAGTCAGACAGGCCTGGGGCAGAGAGTGGCATTGGCACCGGCTCTGCTCTGTAGGTTGGAACGGGAGCTGAGAGAGCTGTCCTTGCTGCAGAGGCTGGCGGGGAAGTTTCTGCTGGGTGGGCTAGGCACAGGTCCAACAGGGATCAACATGTTCTCGTCACGATTCAGACAGACGCCTGGCACCAGGGGGGATCCAAGCTGGAGCTGCCCAACAGGTGGGCAGAGCATTGCTCAGAAATTCAGACTGGCCAGGGGCTTGATTTTCAAAAAGGCAGGATATGGAAGGGGTTGGAACATGGGCTTCTGGTCTCATTTCCATCCCTTGTAACAGTGATTGTGGACAAGTTTCTCAACCTTCCTGAACCTTGGTTTCAGGTAATGTTACCAAGTCTCTTTCAAAGGATACAAGGAAATAAAATACCCAACATTTATTCAGCACCTACTATATGTTAGGGACTGTGCAAAAAGTCTGCTAGGCATGATTACATTTAATCCTCACAACAATCCTATGGAAGAGGCCTTACTTATTATTATCTCCATTTCCGAAGTGAGGAAGCTGATATTCAGGTCACCACCTGGGAAGTGATAAATCCAGATCTGGCTTCAAGGGCCAAAGTTTTAGCCAAATTTTCTCACCAAATCCAACTCTTCTCTGATAGTAGGATACTCCTACTGCTGGGAAGGGTAGGAATGACATTCTCAGCCCAAGTTCTTGATGGATAGCACCAACGCTTGGAGTAGGGGAGAGGGCAAGGTGACAGCAAGGCTGTGGTCTTCCTAGTCCAAAGTCAGAGCTGAGAAACTCCTCAGTTTGTTAGAAAGGATGCCAAAATCACACAGAAGGGACTCGAGAACAGAAAGGCATCCATAGAACTCTGGCTTCAAAGTGAGGCACCATGCAAGTGGGCAAAAATCAACGAAGAAGTGAAGGGATCAGCGCAAGGACATGACCCTGGATTAGCATCCAGCACAATCCAGAAAATCAGCAAAGAGTATGGCAGTCTGCTACATGGAAGGTGACTGTGTCCCAAAGACCACTGCAGGACTGCAACAGGGTTAGGATAGGATGCGTGGAACAAAGACAGTCAGTGTTAGCTCAAGAAATGGAGCTATGGCTGGGTGCAGTGGTTCACGCCCATAATCCCAGCACTTTGGGAGGCCAAGGCAGGTAGATCACTTGAGGTTAGGAGTTTATGACCAGCCTGGCCAACAGGGTGAAACCCCATCTCTACTAAAAATACAAAAATTAGCTGGGTGTGGTGGTGTGTGCCTGTAATCTCAGCTACTCAGGAGGCTGAGGCAGGAGAATCGCTTGAACCTGGGAGGCAGATGTTGCAGTGAACCAAGATTGTGCCACTGCACTCCAGCCTGGGTGACAGAGCAAGACTCCATCTCAAAAAAAAAAAAAAAAAAAAAAAAAAATGGGACTACAAGTTAACACACAGACAGAAAGCCAAATGCTGCATGTTCTCACCTATTAATCGGAGTTAAACATTGGGTACACATGGACATAAAGAGGGCAACAATAGACACTGGAGAAGGGGTGGTGGGAGAGAGGGTTGAAAAACTAACTATTGGGTACAATGTTCACTACCTTGGTGACAGAATCAATCATACCCCAAGCCTCAGTATCATGCAATATACCAATGTAACAAACCTACACGTGTACCCCCTGAATCTAAAATAAAAGCTGAATCTTTTTTTTTAAGTCTTATACACTGTCTTTGGGAATGTAAAAAAGCCACTGTGGAAAGCAGTTTGGAGATTTCTCAAAGAACTTAAGACAGAGCTATCATTTGACCCAGCAATCCCATTACTGGGCATACATCCAAAGGAAAATAGATCATTCTATCAAAAAGACATATGCACTTGTACATGTATTGTCATACTATTCGCAATAGCAAAGACATGGAATCAACCTAAATGCCCATCCATGGACATTTGGATAAATAAAATGTGGTACATACACACTATGGAATACTGCATAGCCATAAAAAAGAATGAAATCGTGACCTTTGTGACAACACAGATGGAGCTGGAGGCCATAATCCTGAGTGAATTAACAGAGGAACAGGAAACCAAATACTGCATGTTCTCACTTATAAGTGGGAGCTAAACACTGAGCACATATGGAGATAAACATGGGAACAATAGACACTGGGGACTACTAGAGGTGGAAGCGAGGCATCAGACATAAACTACGTACTGGGTACTCTGCTCACTACCTGGGTGCGATATACCCATCTAACAAACCTACACGTGTACCCACTATATCTACAATAAAAGTTGATTTTAATAAAACAGTAAATTGTTTCTAGCTAAGTTTTGGGATAGTTTGTTACACATTGGCAGATAACCTTGACCCTGATGCCCACTTCCAATTTGAACCTTCAATTCCCTTTATTTAATAAATCCTTTAAAATCTTTAAAAAAAAGAAGTAGGGCTAGACTAAATTTGCACGTAGGGATATTAGAGGACTTCTGTGAATTGCTTCCAGAAGGTTAAAGATTAACAGTCATTCCAGGTTATTTCCTCAGTAATGTAGTATTGCCTAGTGTAGTTTAGTGTGGAGTGGTATGGTGTAGTGTAGTATACTGTAGCATAGCATAGCGCAGTGCAAAGTAGTGTGGTACAGAGATGTACAGTGGCGTGGTGAGGTGCCATAGTTTGTTGCTTTGTCGTATATAGAGAGTGATATGGTATAATGCAGTGTGAGGTATACAAGGTTGTACAGTGTAGTATAGTGTAGTTTAGTTTGCTGCAGTATCATTATATTACTAGCGTAATGCAGTAAAGAAGGAGCCATTGAGCTGAAGTCAGGAAATCTGAATTTTCATCCTTTCCATGCCATTAGTAAGCTGTACGGCCTTGGATAAATCACTGAGTCCTTTTTTGGCTGCATTTTTCTGTAACATGTAAAATGAGGGGGTTGGAAAAGATGATCTAGAAGGTCAATCCTGAGACATCCCACAGCTTGGTCTTACTCATGAGATCTCTAACAATTTACACTTTCTGCCAAGATTTAGAGGTTCCTTATACAGACTTTCCCCCAGTTTAGAATGCCAGATAATGTTCCTGGAAGAAAGTAGAAAAGGGAAAAGGCCATAAATAGATTTTAGTACCAATTCAACATTATGAACTAAATTAAATGAAAGGTTAACGTATTGCAATCCAATCCTGGCCATAATTCTTTGTTAAATGAAGGGTATTCTTAGCCAAAAGACTGGGAGGTCTGGGTAGCTGCGCTCCAGCTCCAGAAAGCTTCCTATGTTATATTCTTTCTGCTGGCACAACTGCAGTACCTGGAGAGTAAGCAATCCATTTGGTCAAAATTGCTGGACCAGATAATCACACTAACCCAGGCCTCCATGATTACTGGTATCAAGAGTCAATGTTAAATAGTTTCTTTGTTCAAAGAAGTGTGAATTGCTGTTATATTTTCAAGTCCACAATAATGTATGAGGCATAAGGGTAAATTCTGCTAAGAGACTTGTTAAAAATATAGAATATAGAATATAGAAGTTTCTCGCCCTATTCCTCTTCATTTTCTATGGTCCTCCTCAAGTCAACTACTTTTGACTCAGCAATTACTTCAGGTATTTATACATCTTTATATTTCTTAAACAATATGATACTTCTGTCTTTTGATTCATCAACTTTAGACATCATCTGCTGATTTCCTGTATTGATAGATTAGGATTTGGCTCTCTAATACCACCATTCCTTCTGTGCATTCTCTCCCATACTCATAATAATACTGTATTTTGAGGTTGAGCCAATAGTCAGTGTTAGCATTATTATACATATGAAAATATTCTTTACAACAGAGCATCACGGTGTACTATGATTCTGCTTCCTTTTTCACTTTTGCTTTTCCCGAAGTTAATACATGCCTTGTCTTTTTGTTGACTTAGTTTTCTTTATATGTATTGTTAATTATTTCAACATCTTTCCAAAGTTTGTCAGGTTAATTTTTCATGAGATAAATTACATCAGTAATCCTTCAACAACTTATTAGCTTAATTTTGTTTTGTTTTGAAACATCTCTAGGCTTTTTCATAGCTGTCATCCTAGGACTTCTCTTTGTCCATCATCCTTGGAATTCCCTTGCTTTTCTCCTTGTTTGGGTTCTCTAGCTCCTGCATGTCATGACTTCTTCTTTAATGACATACTTCTTTGTTTTGAAGAAGCAATTCCTTTAGCTATTCTGTCAGATTAAAAATATAGTATTAGAATAGAAATCATGGAGATAACAGCCCTCAACATGCCTGCCTTCTGAGTCATGACGTTCTAATATGGACTGATTTTCCTCAGCCCCTTGGGCACTATTGTCATTCTGGAATCTCCCTTCCTCATTGTTGTCTCTAGTTTGACTTGACTCTCTTGCTTTCTGCATTCTGTCTCTTCCTCTTTCTAGATTACTACCTCCTCTGCTGGAAAACATTTGTTAATGCCTTTTTGAAAAGGAGTAGAAGGAAGGCAAAGTATTTGAGACATTGCATGTTTGAAAATGTCTTCATTTTTACCCTTATAATTGATTAATAGCTTGGCTAGGTATAGAATTATAGCAGGGAATTCTTTTTCCCTTCAAAGTTTTAAAGGCATTGTTCTATCTCTTTTTTTGCTTCTAGTATAATCCAGAAAAGTCAGATTCCATTCTGATTCTTGATCCTCTGTATGGACTTTCTTTTTTCTCTCTGGAGGATTTTTGTTTCATTGTCTCCAGCATTCTGAAACTTTACAATGATGATCATTGGTGTGGATCTATTTTCATCAGGTATTGGACACCCTGTAAGACTTTGAATCTGGAAATTTACCTCATTAAAAAAAAAAAAAAACCTTTAATGATGATCGTTTTCAATCTATTTGTGTGCTATCTTTTTCTGGAGAGACAAGTTATTCAGATGTTCAGCCTTCTGGGTCTTGTCCTTTACTTTTATAAACCTGGTTTCCATCTTTTTTCATTTTCCTAGAATAGTTCCTTAACTTTATTTTCTAACCCACTGTTGAGTTCTCAATCTCTGCTATCTATAAGATTTTATTTTATATCTTTTTTTCTATTGTTTGAGACAGACTCTCTGTCACTCAGGCTGCAGTGCAGTGGTGCAATCCTGGCTCACTGCAACCTCCACCTCCTGGATTCAAGTGATTCTCCTGCCTCAGCCTCCCGAGTAGCTGGGATTACAGGTGTGTGCCACCACACCTGGCTAATTTTTGTATTTTTAGTAAAGACAGTGTTTCACCATGTTGGCCAGGCTGGTCTCAAACTCCTGACCTCAGGTGATCTACCTGCCTTGGCCTCCCCAAGTTCTGGGATTACAGGCATGAGTCACCGTGCCCAGCCTGCTATCTATAAGATTTTAATTTCTAAGGGCTATTTGTTTTCTGTATATTCATATACATAGCCATGTGCTGCATAACAATATTTCAGTCAACAGGGGTCCGTAAGATTATAATGGAGCTGAAAAATTGCTATCTCCTTGTGATGTTATAATTATCATAAAGTCATAGCACAATGCATCACTCACATGTTTGTTGTGGTGCTGGTGCACACAAACTTACTACACTGCCAATCATAAAAAGTATAGCATTTATAATAATGTACAGTATATAATACTTGATAATGATAACAAATAACTGCATTACTGTTTTATGCATTTACTATACTGTACTTCTCTTGCTTTCCTTCCTCTACCCAATTCCAGGCCCTTTCCTCTGGTTTCTTAATGTATATTCTATTGGTGACCCAAAGCAATGGCTTCAGTTCTCACCTTTACACCTGGACTCTCAGATTTACCTTCTCTTTTGATTTCTGGGATTTAATTTTCATTTATTTGCTTCCTTTCATTTACCATATCCAAAACTACATTTCTTTCCCTAAAGTAGCCAAGATTCTGTAATTGCCCACTCATATTAATCACTCTATCAACACTTAGGTTAGCTGGGTCAGAAATATTTGCATCCGTTTTCATTCATTCTGCCCCTCACCATTTCTAAAGCAACCAATCACGACATCTTGCCATTTTAACTTCATAATGTCCTGCTTTTTTGTCTCTTTATTTTAATAACTTCTGACCTGTTGATCATTGTTGCTTTTAAGATAGCCCCTGGCACTACTAGGAAGTCAAGTGTTTTGTTCTTTTCAGTAGCCAGATGCCAGCAAGTTACCATCTCTTCAAATTAAGCTAGGTCATCCTGCTCCCCTCTCCTTTCACAGTTTCTGAAGTTGGCTTCTATACTCAGTTCTAATTCTGATATCACACTAGTCAGTGCTGACCATCATTCATCCTGATACTATGTAAGTGACCTTTCTTTTGTCTTTGTGTTTTGCTAATGTCTCCTGTACTGTATTGCCAAACAAAATGTAGTTCTGTAAATGCAGTCTGTGCCCTCCTTGCTGCCTTGATGCATGCCAGGTCTCGCTTGCCTGAATATGTCAGGAGCTTGAAAGTGGCATCAAGAGACTTCCAGAATTTCCATGCTGCTTACCCATATATGAAAATCCAGGAGATTCCTTTCTTACCATCTTTCCATTGAATCATAGAGCAAGAGAAATACTGATGACATAAAAAGCCTAACAGAGAAGTATAGTCCTATCTCAAAAGAGTTCCAGAGGTACGTGGAGATCCTTCTTGGTAGGAAATTGCCAACTAAGGGAGCTCCTCAAGTCAAATAATAATCCTCAAGCCAAAAGGGTGTTGTTATGTTTAACCTCTTTTTCTAGTACCTGAAGCAGAAAATGACCTCTCAGTAGGGTCAGATGGGTCTCTCCCCAAGTGAAATAGCCTCAACTATGAAACTCTATAGCACATCAGGTGGGAAGGGAGTCACAGAACTTCATAAGATTTATTACCTGCAAAGTTGGTACCCAGGATGAGCCCCACTCATCCTCCCCAGAAGGAGAAACTATATAACACTCATACTGAGATTCTCCCCATTACACTATGAGTTTCATTTCCAAGTATACATAGAGCAAAACCCTGCATGCCCTGCGCAGCAAAAACCATGCGCAGCAAATAGAGAAGTGGCTTTTGATATAACTTTTTTTTAAAAAAAATCTTATTTGAAATCTAAATATAGAAAACGGGTAAGATTAGAAATATTTTGCTTGGAGCTGGCTAGGGGCCTCTATGAAACTTCCTTGTAACCTGTGGAGAACACTAGTGTTCTGGGAAATATAGTTTGAAATAAATCATCATAGTAAATATTATGTGTGTCCACATTTCAGAGAGCATGTTACAAATGCTACTGTTCTCTAAAATTAACTTTGTCCCCTTTCTCCAGATATATTAGCGACAAACTTATGATGATTTGGGCTTAATGTCCTTAAGCTGGTTGGATTGCTGATGAATGGCACCATTCAAACCTCCCAAATCTAAGTTGATGGGTCTCCACTGACATCAACATAAATATCAAACCTCAGGGTCTATGCGATGAACAAGAAAATCTTGATTCCAGTTTTCTTTCAAATTAGTCCCATGTGCTTACAACTGAATAAGTTATTTTTAAAATAAGAATGTTACCAAAATGCCGGAGATTGGGTCCAGGTCTTCTTGCTCACCATGCAGAAAGCTAATCACTGAGACAAAGAGTATTACCAGGGCAGAAGATTTTATATTTGGGTAATGTCAACTGGGAGAACAGGAGATAAGTCTCAAATCCGTCTCTCCAGCAAACTAACATTAGGGGTTTATATAGTGTGGAAGGTGGGGAAACAGGAATTAAGGAGGGGCAAGGAAGCAATCATGATGAATGAAGAGTTTGACATCTCATCCTCTGGATGTGGGGATCTAGTGGGTTTCAGTCCTCAACAAGGAACTCAGATGGGACAAATGTAAGTTTCAAGTTTTAAGACAAGGAAGGCCCATTTCTATGGTTATTCAAAAATCTAAGAACAGAACATCTCATTATTTGTGGAGATTGAGATTTGCTTTATTCCCCAGTGATAAAAGAGAAAACACCTTGTTTCAGCACAGAATACTTTTTTACCAAAGAAATAGTCAAGCTTTCAATGTCCTTAGAATTTATGTAAGGCAATAAGACACTAGTGTACTTGTTTTCCAGTTTTAGACTCATAGAAATGTACTTGTAACTTGCTTTTTAAGTAAGGAAGAAAATTCTGCATCTTATTCCAGAAATTGTGTTTTGTCCCCTTCTGCAATCCTACCATGCCATGCCAATATATGAAATCTCTTTGAAAACTATAGAAGCATAGGAATTTTATCTTTAGAAAGTTGCCTACAGCTTCTAAAAGCACAGTAGTGTAGCTTATCAATTCAATTAAATTACCCCTGTTATATCTGTGAATTCTGGATATGACTCAACAAGTTATTCTATAGACTCGAATAACCGACCAAACGAAATGTAATTTCAAAGCCCTTTTCAATTCAGTTGCCACGAAGATTTATCTTTCAAATCTTAGAGCCAATAATCCCATGAAGACAATTAGCAGTTTCTTTAAATTAAATTCTACTTTAATGTCAACAAGTCAGCAGCCTTTTCTTACTAATGTAGCTCATTCTAGAATAAAATATAAACATCCTTTGTAGAAAAAGATGCTAAAACTAAAACTTCGACTTAAGTGCCAAAACACAATTTTAAATTTCAAAATGAAGGGCTGCATCAAAATGCAGAATTCACAGAGAAAATGGTGAAGAACCAACCCCACAAAGCCTTCTTCAAATCAAGGCCATAAATGGAAGATCGGAGTATGCAGGGAAGGAGTTGTGAGGTTTCAAGAGAATTTCTATTCTCTGCTATGTGGGTGAGTCACTTTCAACTTAAGGGGATCTGTTGGGGGGTGCGTCTGGGAGTGGGAGTGGGCTGTTGCTAGCTACTCTGCCTCAAGCATAGAGCAGATGGAGCGCTTGAAGCATGCTCCTGGAAATGTGGGCCCATCTTGAATTGGAGGCTTATTCTTGCCCGAGAAGGTTTAAAGTGGTCTATGGCAGGGCAGAGAGAACAGATGATTGTATTTGGAAAGTAATTAATCTCTAATTCATGGCAGGGCAAGGAGTATGTGAATTTTTCCCATGATTCACAAAGAAAAGAAGGTCTAGAGCCATTTATGTCTAAATTCGAGAGGATGTTTGGAAGGAAGGGGATTCTCAGAAGCCACTGGGCATGGCAAGGATCATCTGAGAGCCAGCATCGGGGTGCGGAGGAGCCAGAGTGCTGCAGTAGCAGTCACTGGCCAAATAAAAATGTGAAGAGCCGAGAGAAAGAGCTAAACACACCCCTTTACAGATGGTGAGTGGCTGCTCAGTATAGGCCCTAACAGGAGGAAGGGCTGAGGGAGTATAACCCTAGAATAAAGATTGAAGTGATGTTATCTTAATCTGAATGTGCTGGTTTCACAAGGCACTGGTTTGTAATTTCAAGTGATTTTAGGGCTGTTTGTGGCCTAAGTTTGATTGAAAAGGTTCTGGCGGTGGGAAAACAATCCCTTATCCCTGCACACGCTTTAAAGGAATAAGGAGAGACAAAGCAAGCTTGCATTTTGGTTTCATTTTGGCTGTGTTTTAGTCGTGGCTTTTCACATTCTGAATTATATTTAGATTGTTGAACTGAATTCAATGAGTACACAATCCTTACTACGAGGACAATTAGTACAATTTAATAAAAAGAGTGTGTGGTTTGGGATCAGAAAACCTGGATTTGGATGTCAGCTCTTTGCTTAACTCATAATATTACCCTGAGGAACTTAACCTCTCTGAGCCCCGGTATCTTTGTCTATTGATTGAGAAACACAAGTTGAGATTCTTTTGAATATTAAATGAGATAATGAACAGAACAGAAACTCTGGTAACTGGCACTTGGAAAGTATAATAAATGGTTACTCTGTGGGGCACAATCATACAGATGCATTTTTTTTTTAAAGTGAGCTTAAAAAAAGGAATGCTGGTGTGTGTATTAGGAGATCATTTCTTTATAATTACGAACAAGTTTTCTCTTGTCTTTGGAGGAATCACTTTTAAAATGCATTAATTAGGCAGCCTGTGGACTCCTTTCCACAGTCATATAAGGACACCCATACACAGAATAACAGTAATCATCAGTCATGCTAATGCTGGTTAGCCACAATGACACACACCTCTGAAGTGCATATTCAAAAAGGAACGTTAGAAAATGTTTTTAAACACATGTCTCATAATAATGACTACATCTTGAGTAGTGACTAAAATAGACTGACCTTGTGCTTTTTTAGTGCCCAAAAAATGTATATTCAGCACAGCCAAAACCTCAAATGGCTTCTTCCAGGCGGTTGAAAAACTTCGCCGGGGAAAAGCCACTCGTATTTTGGCGGAGGGTGAACCTGCAAATTCTGCTGATTTTCTCCGACACGAAAGATTCTAAACCGTTACCACATGGACATTAACACGACGGAGGCAGACCCTCCAGTCTTGAAGGAACTTAGCCATGGAATTGAGCAACAATAGCATGGATGAACACAGGAACAAAGACGACGTTTTACCTGTCAAACTCCCAGGTGTAGTGGGGTGATAGGGAGGAAGGTAAAAAGTGCCACAGAAGTTCTAAAAGGGTCAGGCCATCATTATCCAAACCAACCACCCTTGCCCTCCACTCAGGCTTTATAATTATATGGTCCTTTGCCCCTCTCCTTGCCTAGAAATTTCCAGAAGACCACAGGAAAGATCCACTGTGGATGATGTAATTTGTCTTGCTCACTCCACTTACAGGCCACCCTGATCCAACCCCATCAGGAGGATGCTGTACTTTCCATGACCTGACCAAATACTTCACAGACCCCCTTCATCATCCCTCGCTTTCCCCCACACACTTTTTATCATAGTGTGACAAGAAACGCTAACCACAATTTATATGTAGCCTCATTAATCCGTTTTAGGGGCGTGCGGTCATTTCCTTCCACTTAGATTCATTCAGACTCTTTCTGATTCCCACTCTTTTCTTTACACTGTTCACTCTCAATCTGTGCCAGAGACTTGGGAATTTATTTTTCCCAGTCCCACAGAGCTCTCTCCCTCCTCATGCTGCTAGGCTTTATATAGTTCCTTTTGCTGGAACTTTGACCCTCTCTTCATTATTTGATATTTCTTCACATGGAATTTCATCAGCCAGTTATCAGGATATGTTTCCATTTCTCTTTTCACATCATCCTGAATTTTGTCACTGATCTTCTTGTCTGTGGGGATCTAATTCTTTCCTTTCATCACTTTACTACAAATAATCTTTATTGGGCAAAAATATTCAGAGAAAAAAACCATTTTAAAATGCCCTTATTCCTCCTAGCAATCACCTTTCTCTCTATATTTAGAACAAGTCGACAGAAAATTAACCTTCTCCAAAGGCAACAGCATGCCCTATATATTCATTTGCAAATGCAAAGATCCCTCCTTAAATGTACCTACTAACTCCAGGCATCATTCTTCCAGAGAACAAAATTCAAAAGAGTGTCTATGTAGGATGCCATTTTTAGAAGGTTCATCAAAATCCGTATGTCTCCTTCCCTTGCATATTTTATTATGACCATTTTTTCAGTAATTTATTCATGCTTCACAGGTGGCCCTAATTTGCATCAAAGTAACATCTCTTTTTTTGATTCAGTAAAGTTCTGACACTTTCTGTCTTCGTCCTTCTCTAACCTCTTAGCAGCGTTGCGCACAGTGGTCCTGGCTTCTTCAGCACCACACTTAACCTAGTTGCCCTCCCACCTCCCCACAACTTTGTTTATCTCTTGCGGGTTCCTTCCTCTCTACCTGATTTGAGTGAGGGAGTCCTTAGGGCTTGGGCCTGGCGCCTGTTATCTATCCACATTTTCTCCCTTGATGGTTTCATCTTATCTCATAACTTTAAGTACCATCTATATGCTGATGTCTCTCACATTGATATCTGAATGTGTATGTTTAATTATTTGTCTTCTTCACTTGTATAAGTATTTCAAACTTCATATGTGTAAATAGACCCCTTTATGTCCCTCTATCCTCTCCCCAGCCTGCTTCAGGCTGAATTTTTAATCTTTTATTAAATGTACTATCGAACACCCAGTAGGTCTAGCCAAAATTTGAGGAGACTTCACTGGTTCTTCTGTTTTCTCTGCCTCTACATTCAATCCATCAGGACATCACATAAGTTCTACCTTCAAAACATATCACAAAACTATCCAAATTTTCTCTACTTCTATTGCCACCCGAGTACAAACCCCTATAACTTCTCACCTATATTTCTGCAATAGCCTCTTAATTCACCCTTTGACTTCTCTTCTTACCTTCAAAGATTCATTCTCCACAAAGCAACTGAGCAACTATTTTTTTAATTGAAATCAGATCACATCATCACTCTGTTGTGATACTTCCATAGCTGTTCATTATCCTCAGAATGAAATCTAAATTCTCTATCATGACTCATAAGGGCCAACCTGGATTTGGCTTTCTGCTCTCATTTTCTACCACTGTCCCTCACAGTCATTTCAAGCTATTGACCTTTTTTCCATCCTTGCAACACAATGAGCTTTTTAATACTTCGGGGCCTTTAAACTTCTGATCCTGCCTTGCCTGAAAAACTCTTTCCATAGTTCTTCCTATGAATGGGGTATTTTCATATTTCAGGTCTTAACAAAAATATTACCTCCTCAGAGAATGTTCTATGATTGCCCTCTTAGCACTTATTAAATTTGTAATTCATTTATTTATTTTAGTATCTACCTCACAAACTAGAATCTAAACACCTCAGCTGTCTAGTTTACTCCTGTGTCCACAGCATCAGATGTTCTACCTGGCACATAGACAGGTACCCAATAAATATTTGTTGCAAGAATATATAAATACCTAAATGAATGAATGAATCAATACATGTATTTCTATTTCACTCTTTAGAATAAATACCACAAAGTTTTAGAAGATCTATATATTAGTCTCATAAATTTTTACACTGATAATTTAAAATCATTATCATATCATTTTCCTTATATGAACTATTCTTTGAGGTCATAAAAATAATTTTACTTTAAAAGTAAAGTGAGTCTATCTGTCCAAGATAGAGTAACATTGTTTCCCACCAGAAACATACTAAAAAAAAAAAAAAAAAAAAAAAAAACAAGCTAGCTGTATAGACAATTATTTTTATATATTAGATATATAACATCACAGGACAATGGTCCCTAACAGAAAGGATACAAATGACATATATGATAGCCATAGCTTGCTACTTGTGGAGGGTTTCCAGGCCATAGCTCAAGAAGAGGGGACCCAGGAGGTAACTAGACATATTTTTATGTCTGTATATAATGTTACATATAAGTATATAAAAAAAAATCTGTAAGATATAAAACTATAGGTAAATAATAATAGTGATGGTTAAATCAATATACACAACTAAACGAGTTTAAGTAAAAGCATAGCAAAACATGCCACAAAGCATATTCCATGACGCTAAAGAAGACCAGAGTCTTCTTTGCACACATTCATACTTTTTGCATTTGTGTCTACATTTTTGGTCTTATTACTAGTTAGAAGTTGTTTGTTTAACAGTGTTAAATACCTGGTTTTATATGCACAAGTGATAGACATTTCTGCTAATTTTATAGAATTACAGTGCCTTAGTCAGGGTCCTTGTAGGAAACAAGAGTTAACTGTGGGGATCTTAATGAAGAGAATTTTTAGATGTGAGGAGGATATGGAATGTTGAGGTCCCCATGACCATCATCAAAGGGAAGCCGGTAGCATTCCTAAGATGAGGGGGCAAATGGAAGAAATACTGACAGCTGGAGCTCTGGACTTGGGGCCACTCATTCGAAGCCACAGACCACTATAGAATTGAAGCATCAAAGCAGAGAGAAAGTCGGGAAGGGCTAGGCCACACTGATTCTCCTTTCATCTTCCGTTTCCCAGCTGGAATCTTCCATTGACCAAACCCAACAGGAGGCCAAAGGAGTGATGAAGAGCACAATGGGATCCCCAGGAATAAGGAAGGGCAGAGAAGGGTGAAAAATTAATCTTGAAAGGAGCAGAGGGAATAAATGGAGAATAATCAGCATTACTAGTCTGGAAGCCTAATTTATAAACTGATTAGTTTAATTTCTAGATCTTATAATTATTGCAATCAAATCTGTTTTTGCCGTTGGAGTTTAAAGCCGATGTCTATCCTTTCTGAGATTTAATTTTTAAGGTTATATTTTTTCGTTTTTAAAAACATTGACAAATAACATTGTATGTTTTTATCATATACAATATGATGTTTTGAAGTACATATACATTGTGGAATGGTTAAATCTAGCTAATTAACAAATGAATTACCTCACATAGATATCATTTGTAGTGAGAGCACTTAACATTCACTCTCTACATTTTTCAAGAGTATATAATCCTTAAGTATCATCAACTTGTTGTACAGAGATCCTTGATCTCTGGAAATGTATTTCCCCTATCCAACCGTAATTATGTACCCTTTGACTAGCATCTCCTCATTCCCTCCTCCCTCCTCATCTGAGTTTTAGTTTCAAAAATTATGTGTGAGGCTTCCGGTTTCTAGTCCAGCATGTGAAGAGCTTAGAAGTTGACATTTTATTCTAACTGCAAGTAACAGCTGAACAAACTGAACAATCAACAGTTCTTAGATACATCAGAGAAGTGAGGTCACAGTGCAAAAGTGCTGCCTCCAAAATTGTATAGAGAGACAGAGGATAAATACTAAGAATCACAACTTACCAGGGAATAAACCTATGAGCAGAAACTTCCGTAAGAACCAGTGCTGGGCAGGAAAACCTGAACTAAAGATAACTGATTACTTGCTGGAGGCTCAGTGGAGAAAAATCTGAGCAATAAAAACACCAGGGCGACAAGTCATGGGAGACCCCCACACTTCTGTGAGTTTTACCTCCAGAAGCTCTACCAGGTTTGCACAGTGAAGAGCAGAGAAAAATCCCCATGGCCATTAGGCATGGGGAGGGGATAAATAATCATTTTAAAATGTGCTAGAGTATTTTGTTCTTCTTGGCAAGGCCTGCCATCAAGAGAAACCACATTATCAGTGTCTAACCTATTGGGGATATAGAGCCCAACTGACCTTGGGGAGGGAAATACCTTAGTCCAACTCCCTCTAACCTTCCACATTGGGAAAGGGAAATACCCAAATCCAGCCCACTCTAGCTTTCCTGTTCCAACTGCGGGGTGGGAAAGGAAAACTCAGAATGACTTGTGAAGTTCTTAGACTGGGTCACAAACTCACTAAAAGACTGAGACATAATCATAGAACTATAGAGTGCTTCTTCTTCCCCTACAGCTTACCACTGCATTGCAAAAGGCCTATTTATCACAGCTTCTTTCACACAGTTTCTTTTAGCACATTATGTCTGGGTAGCAAGAAAAAATTACAAGGCACACTGAAAGAAAGAAACACAATTCGAAGAGACTAAGCAAACATCAGAAACAGACTGATCTGGCAGGAATGTTAGAATAATCAGAAAGAAAATCTTAAAAATTATGATTAAGATGCTAAGGGATATAATGAAAAAAGTAGACAACATGCAAAAATAGGTAGATAACGCAATCAGAGTAATGGAAATTCTAAGAAAGAATAAAAAAGAAATACTAAAGATCAAAAACAATAATAGAAATGAAGACTGCCTTTGATGAGTTCATTAGTAGATTGGATATAGTTAAGGAAAAAGATCCCTGAGCTTGAGGCTATGTCAATAGAAACTTCCAAATGAAAAATTAAAGAGAAAAAAAGACTTTAAAAATAAAACGGATTATCCAAGATCTGTGAGACAACTACAACTATGGGACAAAAGATGTAACATGAATGTAATGTGAATATTAGTAGGAGAGAAAGGCACAAAAAATATATGAAGCAATAATGACTGTGAATTTACTCCAAATTAATGTCAGACACAAAATCACACATCTAAGAAGCTGAGAGAACATCAAGCAGGATAAATGCCTAAAAATGACATGTACCTATAACATAACTAAACCATAATAAATTAAAGATTAAAAAAATACCAAAAGAAGCCAGAGGAACAAAACACTTTACATATAGAGGAGCAAAGATGAGAACTACATATAACTTCTCCTCAAAAACCATGCAAGCAAAAAGTGAGTGGAAAAAACTATTTAAAGTTTGAGAAGAAAAAGAAATCCTATAATTTTGTACCCTGTAAAATTATTCTTCAAAAGTGAAGGAGAAGTAAAGACTTTCCTGAACAAAAATTGAGGGAATTTGTTGCCAGCAGACTGTTAGGCAAGAAATGTTACAAGAAATTTTTCAGAAAGAAAAATAACAGAAATGTCAGAGAGTCACATCTACATAAAGAAATGGAGAGCATTAAAGAAGAGACAAGTGAAAGCCAGAAAAAAATCTTTTATTTATTTTATCTTGGATTGATCTAACAGATAACAGTTTGCCCAAAATAATAACAGCAACAAAGTATTCAATTGTGCATGTTTATGAATATACATATGCTTATGTATGATTATGTATAAACGAAATGAAGGACAGCAATGTGTCAAGGGATAGAAGAAAAGAATTAGGAATATTTTATTACTGTAAGGTACTTGCACTACCTGTGGAACTGTATAGAGTTATTTGAAAGTGGACTCGGATTTATTGTAAATGTGTTTTGCAAATTCTAGGGAAATAGGATTAAAAGAGTGAAAAAAGAAGTATAATCAATATGCTAAGAAAGGAGAGAAAATGTAATCATAGAAATCGTATAAAATGTAAGTCATATAAAATGCTTAATTAAAACAACAAAAGGAAGAAAAGAGTCAAAGACAACAATAGAAAGAACAAGCACAAGTAGAAAACAGTAACATATTAATCCAAGTATATCAATGATCACTTTAAATGCCAATGGTCTAAATATACAAATTGAAAGACAAAGATTGTCACAGTGTGTTAAAAAATAAGACCTAAGTACAGGTTATCTACAAGAAACTCACTTTAAATATAAAAATACATACAATTTAAAATTAAAGGAATGGAGAAAGGTGCTACTACTTATCAGTAGAAAGTGTAAGTAACTATATTAATTTCAGGCAGAGCAGTCTTCAGAGCAAGGAAAGTTATCATGGATAAAAGAGTGGCATTACATAATAATAAAGCAGCTAGTTTTCTGAGGAGACCTAAATCCTTGATGTGCACGTGTCTAACAACAGAGCTTCAAAATACGTGAGACAAAAGTTGATAGAACTCCAAGAAGAAACAGATTAGTCCACTATTGTAATCTAAAGTCTCAACACGCCTCTATTGTAATCTAAGTCTTAACGCCAAGCCATGAGGGATCCACTGCCATGATCCAAACACCTCCCATCAGGCCCCACCTCCAACACTGGAGATTACAATTCAATTTTAGATTTGGGCAGGACATCCAAACCATATTAAAATGGACAATTTCTTAAAAGACCAATCTGCCGAAACTAACATAAAAAAGTAGACAATATGAATAGATCTATGCCTATTTAAAAAATTGAATTAAGAATTAATTACCTTCTAAAATAGAAAACAGCAGGCCAAGATGGGTTCACTGGTGAATTCTACCAAACATTTAATGAATAAATTAGAGCAAATCTCTACAATCTCTTCCAGAAGATAGATGTAGGGAGACTATTTCCTCATTGTATGAGGCCTATACTGCCCTACAACCAAAGCCAGAAAAAGATATTGCAAGAAAAGACACCTACAGACCCATATCTCTCATAAACATATAAGCAAAAATTCTTAGCAAAATATTAGCAAATCAAATGCAGCCATACATAAAAAGAATTATACCATAAAACTTAGTGGAATTTATCCTATGTATAAATGTTAGAATAATCTTTTATTATTCTAGCCTGGTTCAACATTTGAAAATGTTCAACATTTGAAAGCCTGGTTCAACATTTGAAAATCAATTAATGCAATTCATCACATCAACAGGCTAAAGAAAAACCCTATGATCATATCAATAGATACAGAAAAAGCATTTGACAAAATCTAACACCCATTCATAAGAGAAACTCTTGGCAAAGTAGAAATAAAGGGAATGTCCTACTTGATGGTGAGAAACTAGAAGATTTCCTTTTAATATCAAGAACAAAGCAAGCATGCTCTGTCTTACCCCTTTTCAAATTTGTACTGGAAGTCATAGCTAATGCAATAAAACAGGAAAAGGGAATAAAAAAAGAAAAGACAATAAAAGGGTATACAGATTGGGAAGGAAGAAATAAAACTCTTTGTTCTCAGATGACGTGTTTGTTTATGTGAAAATTCAAAAGAATGGATAAAAAGCTCCTGGGACTAATCAGCAATTATAGTAAGGTTTCAGGACGCAAGGTTAATATAGAAAAGTCAAATACTTTTCTATATACAAGCAAAGAACTACTGGAATTTGAAGTAAAAAACATCATTTCCATTAGCACTCTCAAAACCGAAGTACTCAGGTATAAATCTAACAAAATATGTACTTGATCTATATAAGGAAAACTATAAAACTCTTATGAAAGAAACTAAATTTTAAAAAGATATGGAACATATTCATGGATAGGAAATTTCAATATTGTCAAAATATCAGTTCTTGACTGGGTGTGATGGCTCACACCTGTAATCCCAATACTTTGGGAGGCCGAGGCAGGCAGATCACTTGAAGTCAGGAATTCAAGACCAGCCTGGCCAACATGGTGAAACCCCATCTCTACTAAAATACAAAAATTAGCCAGGCATTGCGGCACGCGCCTGTAATCCCAGCTACTTGGGAGGCTGAGGAATGAGAATCACTTGAACCTGGGAAGCAGAGGTTACAGTGAGCCGAGATTGTGCCACTGTGCTCCAGTCTGGGCTACAGAGTGAAACTGTCTCAAAAAAAAGAAAAGAAATCAGTTCTTGCCAACTTGATCTGTAGATTCAATGCAACCCTAATCAAAATCTCAAGTTATTTTTGTAGATGTAGACAAATTTATTCTAAAATTTATTATGGAAAGGCCAAAACCCACAATTAGCAACATGATATGAATGAAAAAAAGTTATAGGGCAGATATTACCTGATTTCAAGACTTACTATAAAGCTATAGTAATTGAAAGAGTGTAGTATGGGCAAATAATAGAAAAAAACTAATCAATGGAATAGAATAGGGACTCCAAAAATAGACTAACATAAATATAGTCAACTAATCTTTGACAAAGCAGCTAAGGCAATGCAATGGGAAAATAATATCATTTTCATCAAATTGTTCTGAACAGCTAAACATCCACATGTAAAAAACAAATGAATCTAGACACAGACTTTAAACCTTTCACAAAATTAACTCAAAATGTATCATAGACCTAAATGTAAAATGCAAAAATGTAAAACTTTTGGAAGATAACATAGGAGAAAATGTATATGACCTCATCAGAGGCATGATCACCAAAAATCCCCCAAGATTTATAAGCTAGACTTCATTAAAATTAAAAACCTACTTTGCGAAATACACTGTCAAGAGAATGAGAAGGTAAGCCACAGACTGGAAGAAAATATTTGCAAAATACATATCTAGTAAATCAATTAATAAATCTATTAATCAAAATATACGAAGAAGTCTTAAAACTCAACAATATAAAAATAAACAACCCAATTAAAGTGGGTAAAATATCTGAAAAGACATCTCACCAAAGCAGATATACAAATGGCAAATAAGCATATGAAAAACAACATATGTCAATAGAGAACTGCAAATTTAACAAAGATACCACAACACACCCATTAGATGGCCAAAATTCAAAACTCTGATGACATCAAAAGCTGGCAAAGCTGTAGAGCAACAGGAAATCTCACTCACACTGGTGGGAATGCACAATGTTACAGCCACTTTGGAAGAAAGTTGGGCAAATTTCCCACAATATTAAACATACTCTTACCATAAGATTCAGCAATTGCTGTCCTTGGTATTTATTCAAATAAGTTGTAAACTTACGTCCATGCAAAAACCTACACACATATATGCACTGCAGCTTTATTCATAATTGCCAAAACTTAGAAGCAACCAAGATGTCCTTCACAGGTGAACACATAGACAAACTGTAATAATTCTAGACACCAGAATATCATTCAACACTAAAAATAACTGAACTATCAATCCAGGAAAATACATAGAGGAACCTTAAATTCATACTGCTAAATGGAAGAAGCCAATCTGAAAAGACTACACATGCTTTGTAATTCCAACTATGTGACATTCTGGAAAAGGAAAACAATGAGTGCAGTAAAAGGATCAGTAGTTGCCATGGATTAAAGAGGAGGAAGTGATGACTAGGAAGAGCACAGAGGACACTTAGTGCAGTAGAACTGATTTACAGGACACTATAATGGTGGATACATGTCATTATACATATGTTAAAAGCCATAAGACTGTACAACCCCAAGAGTCAACCCTAATGTAAAGCATGGACTTTGGATGATAATGGTGCGTTGACATGGTTGATAGATTGTCACAAGTGTACCACTCTGGATTGGGAATTTGTTAGTGGGGGATAGTGGGGAAGGCTATGTCTATGTGAAGACAGGAGGTATATAGGAAATCTGCTCAATTTTTCTGCAAACTTAAAACTTCTAAAAAATAAAATTTATTGTAACAAAATAGTTTTGTATTATTTAACTTGTCAGGATAAATGGGACTTACTTCTTGCAGCCTGCGCAGTGCCCATGTGCCCTGTTGTGAGGTTTGGAATGTAGCTCACTGGAGAAAGGAGATACGGAAAAAACAATAACTAATAGCAGTGATTAGGTTGTGACTGGACCTTGTACAACTGTAAATGACATAGAGAGGCAAATGGTACGATTTATTGAAGTCAGTAGTCTGATTCATAAACCCTTAATTAAAATAAGAGTTATAGTCAATTGTTTTAGAATACAACTTATAAATAGCGTTTTCCAGTTAGTAAGTAGTATGATGCAAACTGTTGTTGGTAATAGCAATAATAATAATCCTGACATCTCTCTAGAAATGACTATTCGGAATCTCAATAGTTTGGTCTCTCATTTTAAAAAGCCTTCAAATATGTTACAACATTATATATATTTCAGTGTATTACTAAGCAAACTTTCTGAGGAAAGGAAAACATTTAATTCATTTAAACACAATTTACTTTTAAAATAACTCTGTAGTAACTATTATCATTCAACTGAATCCAACCATTAATCAAGTCAAAGAATGGAAAAAGTCTATGAAGAAACATTGTCATGTCACTTCTTCCAGATTGTAAGTTTAAAATATTAATTCATCAATTTTTTCACAAGAAAATCAAAATTCTTGACAAATCTTTGACCTATGCTAGGCCCAGTGTGAAGTCTTGTGTGGTCTGAATTTGTGTGGCCATTCATCAATATGATGATTCATCCGTGGTTTTAACTTCCAACACACCAGAAGATTTTAACTTGGGCATTGCTGGGAATTATTCAGAAAATTGGCTTCTCTACTGTGTTGAGGAAAGGAAACTGAGAATAAAACCATTATTTTGTTATGCAGCTATAAATTTTCACATAAACTGGTGGATTTAACCTTTTCATTGAAAACAATAACTAGTCCTTTATACCTACTGTACCTCAGTTAGGGTTCATTTTATGTAGGAAGCCTATGAAAGAGCTGAGTCTTTCAGAAATTCAGAAAGTCTTGGAGGTAGTAGTGAGGAACACTGACATGAGCTGGTGAAACAAACTTCTCACCCTAAACATCCTAATACTGTTTCCCCCCACATATTTTAATTATATATTAATAAATCAGTCAAGGGTTTTAAAAAACTTTTTTCTTCCCTCTGAATAAATTATTGCATTATAAGTTTGAAAACAACTAATCAAATTAATAAATGTATAAACAGTTGCTTTTTTTTCTGTCTCCACATCCAGGATGTATTTGTTTGTTTGATTTTTAATATAATTGAATAAAATTCACCCACTCATAGTTAGTTTTAAGTTTACAGATCATGGACAAAAGATGGAAAATTTAGATCTTCTATTAGTGCTTCAGGTTTAAACAATTTAAATGCCTTTTTTTTAATGATCAGTAAGCAATCCATTTATAGTTTGTTTTAATCTGTTTGACAAAAGAGAAGGACACAATAGAGGTCCTCACTTTCCTTCCGTCTGGCAAGTCCCCTTAAAATACAAGTAGCCATACACACAGACAGGCAAACATATGACTATACAAACCACTATTTGTAGAAACTAACGTTGTAATTTCCAGTAAGCAGAGACCCATTTTCTCCGTTGCATCTGTAAGGTGTTAGGAATGTGTGTCAGTCTGACCTCTTTCTCTAGCCCCTACATAGTTGAACTTGGAACAAACTCCCATCTGTGTTGTGGCTGCAGTACTCCTGATGGTTCAGCTTATTAAGAACCTTTTCTAAGGGGACTGCAGGCCTCTTTTAGACAGAATATTAGCGTATCAGAAGAATCCCAGGGTATCTCACACTTCACTCTTGTGCCCCACCAAGGCCCAGCTCCTTTAATAGATGTACGGCTCCAGGCTCTTGTGGATGGCCAGGGGAGGTTGCTCAGGGCTGGGGAAGGGAGACCTCAGGGATCTGATGCACTAGGGCATCATTGATCACATGTGCCTTAGTAGGTGGATGCACAAAACAGTGAATGAAGAAAAGCTCAGAAAATAGCAATTTGGACCTGTAACGTATGAATTTTAAAAAATAATTGATGCATCAGCTTATCCAAACTGCTTTTACAAATGGGGTGGAAAAATGCATCCGTCGACATCCTGGTGTGTGGGAGTGGTGTGCATGTGCACGCGTGTGTGTGTATTTCAGAGTGATTAATATATATTATTGAGACTATGTTGTCCTCCTGGATAAACTGGTCACCCAGGAGGAGATATTGAATAACTAGTTGATTGACATGATTGCCTGCAGGTTAGAATCAAAGATAGCTCTAGAATTGTAGATTGGAGTTCTATTCGCATCAAAGTAGTGAATAAAGTCATGGGAGTAGATTAACTCAACCAAAGAACGAATGCAGTCCACCTTAGAGGAAGGTACCTAAGGGAGGCCAGAGAGCTTCGTGTAGGAGGTGACACCTGACTGAGCCTGCAGGCAGAGTTGTCAAAAAGGACACTGCCAGCAAAATTTTCAAATGTGTGAATATTTACTTAGTGTTCAAAAAATAAAAACCCTGCTATTTGGGAAGCACATAGACTATACAGGGCTGTATTGAAACAGATGGGCATAAAGGCAGATTGAGGGCATACCCTATTGAGATAGATAACTAGCTCTTTTAAATAGTTATCTCAAGCTATGATCCATCAATAGAGAAAATAAAGAAGATAAGGTGAAGAGAGAACAAAAGAGGAAAAAAGAAGGATAATAACATGGAAAAAGCTGGATAGTAATAGAAAAAGAGATACACTAGCGGGAAAAAGGAACTAGACCATGAGAAAGATGAGACTGAAATAAAGGAGAGGCTTCAGGAATCAAAGATTAGTGCGAGAGGCCCCAATTCCATGCTCTTCTGAACCTGAATGTCACAATATCATCATCTGGCGTCCTTGGCTGTGTACAGAGCCTATTAATATGCATTAGTAGGTGTGGTTGCTGGACTGCTCTACTCCTTAACTCAAGACTCTGCTCTGGCTGACATAAGCATATAAGAACAGCTGCCCCTGGGACAGTGGTGCTTATCTGTACTGAAGCAGAGTTGACCATATGAGAAAAAGTAAGTCTGAAGGTCATGTCTGGCTTCCCAGCCACAGGTTCCTCATCCAATACTAAACAGACAAAAGAGTGAGCAATGCGACCTAAATGGTAGCCTGTCTTTTCTTCATGGGAAAGAAATCTCAGCTAACTTCCCAGAAAAGAAAGATAAAATGAAATGAAAATATGCATCCCTACTCTAACTACTGAAGAATAAATATTGCCTATAGTTTAATCTATAGCACACAAAGAGAAGAATCTACTAACAAATCATATGCATATATTTTCCTTTGTCATCAGTAGCATCTCTAATTCTGGCCTCCTAAAGAGCTGGAAATTGTACATTGTCATTCCCAGGCACCTCGCGGAGCCATGGGAGACACTGCAGGCAGAGGAGATTGTGGGGTCTGCACCCTGCCATAGAGGGCCTCATGGCCCTGGTAATTCCATCTTTCTGGATTTGGTATAACTGGAGCCAGAGTTTTTATCCATGAACTTGTGTAATCCAGAGATGTTATTCACCTGAGTCATTCGTGTTCTTGTATTTTCTAAACTTTACAGGTTATAAGACCCATACAGGCAGATTTTTGCTGAACTGAATATGCTGAATCATTTCAACAGCTATTATAATTAAGGAAATGCTGATATGAACATGATACCATTAATTTTTCTCTTTGTATGTCATAGATTAATTAAAACTATCGGTAACACATTATTTTTGACTACACAGCATGTAAAGCAAGAGATAGTCTATGTGCTGCACAAAAACATTTCTTTGGCTCAAGTCTTTTATCTTCATGGTTTAAGCTAACAGATCTCTGTTGCACAACGTGGAAAATTGAAGTAAACCTTGAACTGGAATGTTCAGGTAAGTGCATAATTAATAACTCAAAAGCAAGAGACTAGTTTAAGTTATTTAAATAAGCATAATGAATTCTTATTTATCTCGACAGTGATTAACAGTTCACCATAGTTTTAAAACCGTAAAATACTACATGGTTCTCAAAGTAAAAATTATTCTTATTCACCAAATACCAAACATATCTTTTTTTTTTTTTTTTTTTTTTGAGACGAAGTCTCACTGTCTCCCAGGTTGGAGTGCAGTGGTGCGATCTCAGCTCACTGCAACCTCCGCCTCCCAAGTTCAAGCGATTCTCATGCCTCAGCCTGCCGAGTAGCTAGGATTACAGGTGCCCACCACCACGCCAGGCTAATTTTTGTATTTTTAGTAGAGACGGGGTTTCACCATGTTGACCAGGCTGGTCTCAAACTCCTGACCTCAGGTGATCCACGCGCCTCAGCTTCCCCAAGTGCTAGGATTATAGACGTGAGCCACCGCACCCAGGTCAAACATATCTTTGTCAATATTTATTAGTGTAAGCACTGAGGCACAGCAACTAAAGATCCTAGTCCTAATTCCACCAGCTGGTTCTCTGGACAATAGAAAATCAGGTGAGCTCTCCACGCCTCTGAAAAGTCAGTGTTCCTGGAAAGAATGCTTTCTGCATTTGGAGTGAGATAAGGCCTCTAAGCGTCCTAGGCTATGCTGCAAGATGGTTTGTGTCCCTGGCCCTCTGGGGTGCACAGGTGGTGCCAGAGTGGCAGCCCTCCTTCATGGTTATCACAACTACAAAACGGTTCCCACACAGTTCCAAACTGCCTGGGGCCAGGACCCCTGTGGTTGAAAAACAACCTAGATCATTTTTAAAGTCCCTTCCTATACTGACATCAAATAATTGTGTGTGTGTTTCTTTTTTTAGCATTGCTTGGCACACACATTGTAAATCATTATCTTAAAGTCTACACTTGGAATAAAACAGAAAAAAATAACAAATTTAGTCTGGTTTACTTTCACACAATTAACCTTACATTTCACACCAATTACAAATGCTTATTTACAATTCCAGCATTCCTCCCATCCTTCAACTACATGACAGTTTCATATTTCTCCTGACAAGTTATTTCTTTAGCAACACCTTTCATTTGAAACCCAAAGGCAGTATCTTCTCTAACTTCTAAGCCAAATTTCACATATCAAGGAATTAATTGTTATGCCACCTCTTTGTGTTAAGGCATTTTCCATGGGAGGCAGAATCTTTGGAATAAAATAGAAAGTTTAGAGGCCTTTAGAACCGTGAATTTCTCTATTTGTTTTTTTATTTTTTATTTTTTTACTTTTTGAACTAGGTGGGAATGGGTGGGGGAAGGAGTGGATTTCCTGAGTACTATATTTCCTAAGGACCAGGCCATGAGCCAGGCCCTCTTCATATTCTATTTTATTGATTGGAAGTTTTTATGGTGCTAACCCAGTATTTTGAATCTAGAAGCTACGGCAAGGCTGGAGTTGGGCAAGCCCACACAACTGTGAAGCCTATACCCTGGATTTTATGTGTGTGCATGTGTGTGTCCTTATTATTTGGGATTATTATGCTGCAAACCCACTGCTCTCTTCATATATAGTAGTCTCTCTAGTTACTAGGGGAAAGAAGTTACGTTCATAAATAATTCAATATTTCAGAAAGTTTATTTGGGTGCATCTGGCATTCTTCAGGATTCGTAACCTTGTAAGAAATTATTATTACTGAACTTAACTGTATTAACTTTCTTACTGCTTAGTCCCATTTCCAACTATCTGTGTGGTGCATATATTCCCTGAAGGTCAGATTTTGAACATTAACATGGCAGCTCTCCCACATAGACCCTTCCAAAAATCAAACAGAGCAACAAATAAATCTTATGCTTTATTGCACTAACTTCTCAGAGTGGACTTTTCCATTTATTTTTCTCATCATCTTCCCACAAATCCTTGAGAGATAAAAACAAACAAACAAACAAAAATCAGTCCTTAACCTGTCAACCCCTTAACCTGTGCCTGAATTACAACTGGGGTGCCACTTATGCAAAATAACCTTGGCACCATGCTCCAAATACACAAATTATTTTTAGAAAAAAAAAGCCACTAGATTTTTAATTTCTAAAAGCTCAAAACTCACAGCTATTGAATTCACCAGAAGTCCCCAAATTGCCCAGACATTAACCGTGGGCTTGGGCATGAGGCTAGCTAGTTATCACTGTTGTTAACTAAAGGTGTGTTTTACTTGCATACTTTCCCCAAAACAACAACCTCACATGGCTTGATTTTCAAAATCACAATTGACCTTCTCAAATCCACAGCTCTCATCTTCTAGTGAGTAGCTTTTTAGTAGTGGAAATAATAATGCTGGTAACAATTGATTCAATCTAATAACCCCAGTGATTTTCCCATACGTCGCCTCAATTACTTAATTGTCTGCTTATTAATGACAATGGTGGTTCTCAAAGTGTGGCCTGGGGATTCTGATGAGTCCCTGAAACTCTTTTACAGGGTCTTTGCAGTCAAAGCTATTGTCATAAAAAAATAGTAAGACATTATTTGTCTTTTTTCCTCTCATTCTCTTGAGAGAATCTTCCCAGAGGCTATAACAACACAGTAGATTGAAAACAGAAGCATATGTAAGAATCTAGCTATCTTCCCTAAAGGTACATGTTAAAGAGACTGGAAGAAACATAAAACAATGGCACTATTAATTTTATTATTATTTTAGAAAATACAGTTATATTCACTAAAATATATTCTTTATGTTAAGATGTGATGGGTTTTAACAAATATTAAGAATTTTAAAATAATTCTAAACTCTAATGTAAAGCATAGTAAATATAGACAGATATAATTCCTATGAACAAAAGTTCTTTGGCTTTAGTCATGAACAACTTTTTTTTTGTTTTTTTTTGTTTTTTTTTTTTTGAGACGAAGTCTCCCTCTGTCTCCCAGGCTAGAGTGCAGTGGCGCAATCTCGGCTCACTGCAAGCTCCGCCTCCCGGGTTCACACCATTCTCCTGCCTCAGCCTCTGGGACTACAGGCACCCGCCACCACACCCGGCTAGTTTTTTTTTTTTTTTTTTGTATTTTTAATAGAGACAGAGTTTCACCGTGTTTGCCAGGATGGTCTCGATCTCCTGAGCTCGTGATCCGCCCGCCTCGGCCTCCCAAAGTGCTGGGATTACAGGCTGAACAAGTTTTAAGAGTGCAAAGTAATCCTGAGACCAAAAAGTTTGAGAACCACTGATCTACACCCATGTCAATAATCTCTTGTGAAAGAAGAAGCCAAAAATCTACTATGAGTCTGATAAACTTTGAGTTTTAAAAGAAATATAATTCATGAAGCAGCCAGAATAAATATACTATATGGATATGTTGCTCTTATTTTTTTTTCTGAAACACTTCTTCATGAGTCCATGTAACCTGGCTTTGCCTTTTCTTTCCTACCCCAATCGTGTAAATAAGTACTTTTCCTCTCTGATACCTCACTGTCGGAAGGTAGTATGGTAATTTCTTTGCATTAGCACACGCATGCGCACACACACCCCCTTCTCAACATTATTGGGTATTTCCCACTTGCAACTTTCCCATCCACTGAACTCTGTGAGTCAAGCCTCAATGTTAGGACTTGATTTGTACCCACTCTTTGTATCATCTGCAAAAATGAAGGCATGATTCAGGGAATCCACTACCCAACAATGCATGAGGGAATACAGATTTGAAGCTCCACGAAGTTCTTATTTTTCCCTTTGCACCAAGTACTTTATCAGTTCACACTGACATTGGATTTTCAGAGGGGCTGATTTTATTTCTCTGGGGCCCAACAATATTGGCCAGGTTCCTCTCTTACCCTCTCTTTCAGAACCTGGAAAAGAACAATGTAGCGTTCTGGAGGTTTCAGGTGGCAGCCAGTACCTTGCCAGCATGCTTGACACCTGAGTCTCCTAGTGAAGAACACACTTAACTCCTTTGGAGGCGGCAAGCTAGCCAGTGCCTTTTGACATATGGTGACTTCTTCCCTGACAGAGAAACCAAGGCCCTCTGCCAGGAACTTGGCCAACCAGGACCAGCTCTCAGGCCTCCCTTCCCAGGGGATGATAAGTGAGCATCCCCAGCTTTGTTGTTTGTCCTGAGTCTAGCGGCAGTCCGAGTTCCTGGGTATCATGGTGTCAGGCACACAGAAAAGGAGAGAACCTGATCGATCGATAGGAGAGACATGATAAAGAGGACAGCATCCTTCTCTGATCTCTTTGCTGATAGGAAATGCAACACAGTGGCGCCCAAGTTCTGCTCCAGCAAGTCAGTTCCGTACACCAGCTCAGGAAAGGGAGCGCAGAGGCAAAGAGCCCACTGCTCTCAGGTTCAGCAAAGTCCAGTTTCATCTCTCTGTGCCATGGAGAGGTGTTGATGCCAGCTGGAGTCATTTTTCCCTGGAGCTCCTAAGGACGCTTGACATCCCTTCCTATTTTTTCCCCCTTTCTCTCTCTCTTTTTTAAAAGTTTTAATAATAAAAAAAAAGTAAAAACCTATATATGATTTTTTAAGAAAATTAAGCACAGAGAGTTAGCTATTAAATAACTATAAGTGCCCCATATTCCAGAACCCAACTTTTATTCTTCAACTGCAGGTAACGAAAACCAATCATTTTTTTTGTGTCCAGAAAATAATCAAGTGTGTGTAGTGTTCAGCGTGCATACCTACAGCATAGTAATAGTTAACAGTGCAGGATGTGGAGTCAGACTGCTTGGTTTTGAATCCTTGCTACACCACTTACTAGGATTCTGGGCAAATTACTCTGACTTTCTGGGTCACAGAGCCTGTTGATAATACCTATCTCTTAGAATTGTTAAGAGTCAATGCATGTAAAGTGTTTAAAATAGTACCTGGCACATAGTAACAATTAAGTAAATGCTGAGTATTATTATTTTATGATTCATATAATTATTTATGTATAACTGCATTTTACAACTTATACAAACACAAATTAAACATGCTGTTTTTAACTTACACTTTTCCCCATCAAATAAAACTGCTATGAGATTTTTCTCATGTAAACACGGATCTGCCTCGTTCTTTTTTAAATAGCTTTATGTATTTAAAATTATTGTATATATGTATGTTTTAAAAATTCAGCTAGAGTCCAGCCGCGGTGGCTCATGCCTGTAATCTCAACACGTTGGGAGGCCGAGACGGGCGGATCACGAGGTCAGGAGATGGAGACCATCCTGGCTAACACGGTGAAACCCTGTCTCTACTAAAAAAAAAAAAAAAAGTTAGCCAGGCGCGGTGGCGGGTGCCTATAGTCCCAGCTACTCGGAAGGCTGAGGCAGGAGAACGGCATGAACCCGGGAGGCGGAGCTTGTAGTGAGCTGAGATTGCACAACCGCACTCCAGCCTGGGCGACAGAGTGAGATTCTGTCTCAAAAAAGAAAAAAAAAAAAAAAATTCAGGTAGATTGCTATTGGCTGACATTTGGACACTTCCTGTTTTTTTTAATCATAGAAAATGCTTGAAAATTTTTTCTTATTGTATCTCAGTGATAAATTTCTGGCAGTGCGATTGCATGGTCAAATAATATGTTTTTTGAATTACTTTTTTATTTTTAGCATTTAAAATTTTAATCTATTTCGAATTATTTTTGATACACCGTAAGGTGGAGATCCCAGCCTTGTTTTCTTGTAGATTGACGGCCAATTAGGCAAATATTATTTATTAAATAAAGCATTTTTCCTCTCTGAATTGATGTTTTAAATCTTTATTCTGTTTCAATTATATATATTGTTATTATTGTACACTATTTCCATCAAATCTATCAAATTCACCAAATGGTGAACATATTTCAATTTTTATAGTTTTACAGAAACGTGTATTACAGAAATGCAGCATCAATATACAACTCTCATTTCCCCATACTCTCCTCTCAGCTCTGAATATCATTAATGATTTTAAATAATTTTTGCAAATCTACTAGATGGAAAGTCATGTCTTTATTTTTTCATTTGAATATTTTAATTTAAAGTAGATTTGAAGAAGTTTTTGCATATTCTTTTGCTATTTGTTTCACAATTTCTATCAGGTTGTATTTTTTCATATATATGTTTTAAATGTTCCTTCTGTTTCAAGTAAATTAACCTCTAGTCAACAATAAGTGCTTTAATATTTTTCAAGATTTTGTCTTTTAACTTTATTTTTCATATTTTTACTATATGTTAATTTTAATTTTATTGTTCAATCATTTCCTTGATAGGGTTGTGATTTGGATAGCTGCTTAAAAAGATTTTTTGCACTCCTATACACACACATATTGTCACAAATATTTCCTTGTCTTACAGGTCTTTTGTAAATTTATTTTTAGGTGTACATAGTTTTAAAGAACAGAAATTTATGATGGGGTAAGACCTCACAGGTATTCACAAATTTCATTTATGTTTCAAATGTCTAACCGGTTGACGTTATTTATTGACCATTTTATCTTTTCAATACTGATTTAAAATACCAGGATTAAGTATTAAAATGCACATTTTTACATAATCGAGTATCAAAATGTATGATTATGATAACTTCATGATATGGTCAATGTCTGATTTGACGGACACTACCTTGTTGCTCTTATTCTGCATAATTTTGAGCACTGGATTTTTCCAGATGAAGTTTACTATTACTTTCTTGATTTTCCTAGCAGAAAAAAGCCATGTTAAACTGTGA
Organism: Theropithecus gelada; assembly: GCF_003255815.1. Lineage (NCBI taxonomy): Eukaryota > Metazoa > Chordata > Mammalia > Primates > Cercopithecidae > Theropithecus > Theropithecus gelada. Next base: position 71,939,760 of record NC_037670.1, read on the forward strand.
GCAATTTAGATAAATAAAATTGTATATTTGGGGTGTTAAGGTTATTAAAATGAGTAGTCCTGCCCTGCCTGCTTTTTCTAAACTCTTCTGTCCTCTCCCACTTTATGGATTTTGCATCTTCTGTTTCCTCTGCCTGGAATGCTTTTCCCCCTGGCATCCACCTGGCTTGCATCCTTACTTTCTTTGGTCAGAACTTTAAATATCACCTGTCACTGAGGTCTTCCCTTACCAGCCCCTGGCAATGCTGTTTAAAAAATAAAACAAAACAAAACAACAAAACACTTTTATCCAAATCTTCAGCCCTATCAATCTGTCTTCTTGCTTTACATCTCCCCATAGCACTAAACACCATAACATATGATATATTTTTTAGTTTGTAGACTGTCCGTCTCCCCTCAGTAGGTCCCCCTCCATGAGGCCAGGGACTTTTGTCTATTTTGTTTGCTACTCCTCAAGACCCAGAATGGTGTTTGTTATGTAACAGGCCCTCAATAAATATTTTCTGAGTGACTGAATGAATAAATGAAGGAATCTTCAAAATCAAGCAATCCTATCCAAGATATAATCTGGTTTAACATTTGAGTTTTCTTTCACGTCCTTTATATTAATATATAAGTAGTTTTCATTTAAAAGTGTGTCATTCCTATTTTTCTATTGTAGAACAAACATGTTTTCCTGGTCTATTTTTTAACTGGATATTGTTTATACATAGAAAGGTTTTTTTTTTATTTTAATTTTGTAACTAGCTGCTGATTACAGATCATTCTTTCTAATAACTTTTTAGTTAGTTCTATTTAGTTTTCTAGGTTTTCAAAAATAGGTTATGCAAATAATGATAACTTTTTGCATATGCATTTCAGTTATTATACCTTATTTAGAGGTGTTCCTTAATTACATTGCCTAGTATTTGCAGAACAATGTTAACTATAGTAGTTATAAAAGGCATCTTTTGCTTAATCTTTAGCAAAAATGTTTCTGTGTGTTTCATCACTGTAATAACATTTTATTTCCTGTTTTGCACATATACAAATATACACATATATACACACATGCACACAAAATGCCACAGAAATATCTATTGAATTCTATGTCAGTTTTTTTTAAAAAACAAATTAGCAACGGTTGTTGAACTTTATTAATTTATGTTTTGATATATTTGAAATGAATATGTTTTTAATTGTTTAACCTATTTATATGATGAATTATATGATTTGTTAATAACAAATCATCTTTGGGTTTCTGAGGAAAATCTATTAGATTATTTTGTATTTTTCTTTTAAGATGCTGCTGAATTTTATTTGACATTGTTTTTAAGATCTTTAAATTGATATTTATAAAGAAAATTGATCCATAGAGTGTATTTTCTTTGCCATTTGGTGGGTTTTCAAATCAGATGTATCAGTTATCTTTATATGAGATAATCATTTATTTCTAAAATTCTTTTAATCTATTTTTTTCTGCATTCTTTCATTGACATAAAGCCTTTTTTATGGCTGTTGATTTCTGATGTTGTCAATTTGGTTTTTAATATTTCTAATTTAGTTATTCTTTTCTTCTTCTTTTTTATTTATTTTTTATTTTTATTTTTGTAGAGATGGGGTTTTGCTGTGTTTCCCAGGTTGGTCTCCAGCTCCTGTCCTCAAGCAATCCTCCTGCCTTGGCCTATCAAAGTGCTAGGATTATAAGCATGAGCCACTGTGCCCAGCCTAATTTAGTTATTCTGTAATTATTTTATTTTGATACAGAATTTATTTCCTTATCTTTGAAATTCATTCTTTTTTGTTTTAAAGTTTTGTTCTTGATGCCCTTCTTTTAAAAAAAATAAATAAATCTGTTTAAGTTATAGAAAGAAAAACGCCCACTGCAGGGGATTTCCTGGCTTATATTGCCTTATGAAATTTAAGCATGATCTGTCTTAGGCATGCTCTTCTCTTCTCCATCATAATCACAGTTGAATTTTTGTGAGTTACCATGAGTTGGTGTGCTGGAGCCGGTTCATAGAGTCAAATGTTTGCACCTCTTTGTAACTTCCTAATTGGGTATGGTGGGGCTATTTACACCACGGAAATTCGCAAATGCTACAAATGCTTTTTTTGTTTTCCCTCCAATGGCTTTTTATTAAATACTTACCTGCACATTACTTCTTATCATAACGTAGATATAGACATTATGCAACTAGTTACCGTAATATTTTTTAACAAAATCTAAAGAGTCTATTAGATCTTTGTTCTAATGAATTCTCCTGGACACTTGTGTCACCTTTTCTTGTCTTCCTCCCTAGAACTTCAGTATGGAGTTGGAATAATGTGTGTTTTCTTTTATTTTTCTAATTTTCTTTAAGAGCTTGGAGAGAGTGAGAGCAGGGAGCACTTTTGTACCTCAATACGCAGTTGTGCTTGGAGGGCCTGATCTTGGCTCTGCCTCCAACAACTTGGTTAAGGGGGTGTGTGCTGGAGTTTACTTCTCCTGGGCACCTCTTCATCTGGTTTGGGTTACCTTCAGAGACAGAAGTTCCTTCCACCCATGACCATCCAGGAAGGATCCTCAGAACCTCATCATTAGCTCCCAATTATTCCCTTGCCTGCTTCACCCTCAGCTCTCAAGCATCTGTCCTAGTCCCCTCCTAGCAAGTGTAGGGCAAAGATCCGTAAATCCCATAGACATGGGCCCCAGCTTCTCATTTAGAAGAAGCCGATGCAACTCTTTGTTTAACTGGGCTGCTCTGTGTCTTTTCTACGAGGGCCTCAGAACACACTCCCGAGTTTTGGTTTATTTTCTCCTGTCTTCCATTAAGCTAAGTGCCTGCATTTATTGGTGGAGATTACCTATTTATTGGTGGAGAAACTAAGGTGGCTCCAATTTTCCGGGTGGAAGTCTTGCCCAGTTTTTCATTTGTTTGACCTCAGGTGAGGCTTTGCAGTATTGAAGAGGGGCTTCCAATTTTCAGAGATTTTCTTTTCCTCCCCATCTCCTACCCAAGAACCTATACATGCTTCCTCTGTCTAAGTGTCCCTCAGTTAGGGGGTATTAATGGAGTTTTATTCTAGATTTTTCCACTTTTTTCCCAACATTGATTCTGAAAGTCAGATTGAAGAGTCACACCAATTCTCAAAATTAATTCTCTTTCTTTCCCTTCCCTCATTCATTACTTTTTAGCTTATGACCTTAAAGTTGTGCCTTTCTTTCTGCAAGATTTTTGTGTGTGCATCTTTGATGATGTATACTTACTTTGAGTTTGTTTGATTTTAGGAAATACATACTATGTAATACTTTTTCTCTCTACCACATTTCCTGAAATCTCCTGCAGCCCGACCCCTCCTCTTTTTGGATGATACAGGTCAAAGAAAAATGAAGATATGATATTTATAATGTTACTGGGTGTGTAATATAGAATTGGGTGACTGTTTTTCTTACCATTCTTCATTAACTCCAAATAGGGTTGATTTAAGTTGAAGAAGGAAACAGACTTCAGGTTAAATGCATTCTGACTACTTTAAGTTCACAAAAGCCTTTCAAGGGACTGTGAACTTCAGTTTGAATTGGAATTATTCTGTGGGGAAAACAATAGCTCATTGACTGTATATTATTTTAGGGATTGCATTTTAGACATTAGGAAAAGCTACCAATTGGTACCAACTACTCTATCTTGAAGTACACATATTTAGGTCAAACATATTTGTCTGTTAAGAGTACAATTATGTATTTACAAGATATATTTAAACATTTGCAGCAAATTCTTCCCATTCCAGTTCTCTTTAGCAAGTTTTTGAGTTCTGTGAAGAGCTGAAAACCTAGAGATGTTAGTTCCTGGCTCTATCAAAGCAGACAAGACCTACAAACATGGCCCTATATAATCCTGGGTACCTGGTGAAATTGAGAGATCAAACACATTCTGTGACAACAGCATTTTGTATCTTTCCCTGAGCTCTGTACCTCATATTGGTAGAAACATTTGAAATTAGTCCATCAATGCTGAGAAATTTAATCAACATATATTGGGGCCTCCTTTGGGTCAATCTCTTTATACGTCTTGTCTCATTTGATCATCATGACAACTTTGAAAGGAGGTATCCTGATCCCCATTTGAGAAGTATGAAAACAGAGGCTTAGAGAAGTAGTAGAACTTACTGCAGATCACAGTGTAACTGTCCAGTGGGTTTTTTTCTTGATCACTGCTCGGATAGAGCCGATTTTTCAATATAGAAAAATTGCAGTTGAGAAGAGTTTAAGAGCTGGCTACACAGGAGACTGGAGTTTTATTATTACTCAAATCAGCCTCCCTGAAAATTCAGAGGCTAGGGTTTTTTGAGGATAGTTTGGCTGGCAGGGGGCTAAAGAATGAGTGCTGCCAGTAGGCTGGGGGATGCAGTCATAGGGGTGTAGAAAATGGTCCTTGGGTGCTGAGTCCATTTCTGGGTTGGGGGGCCACAGAGGAGCTGGTCCCGGTGTGGCCATCCAGTCATCAGAAATGCGAAGGCCTAAAAGGACATCTCAAAAGGCCAATCTTAGGTTATTTACTGGAGTAATTGGGGAAGTTACAAATCTTGTCACCTCTGGAATAGTGGCTGGTAATCATTTAACTATTCCTATCATCTTAGCTGAATTGAGGCCCCCTCATCCTCCTAACCTGATGGCCTTCCATTAGTTTTACAAAGGTGATTTAGTTTGGGGAAAGGAAGGGCCATTATCATTTAAACTATGAACTAAATTTCTCCCAAAGTTAGTCTGGCCTACCCTTAAGACTTGGAATGACCTTGGAATGACCAACGCAGTTTGGAGATTAAAGGCAAGATAGAGTTGGTTAGGTCAGATCTCTTTCACTGTCATAATTTTCTCACTGTTATAATTTTTGCAAAGGCAGTTTTAACAAAGCTAGTAAGGCATACAGGCAGACTTTTAAGCCACATCTCTCTGAACTCTTCTTATTATTCTACAATGCTTCTCAGAAGAATCAAGAACCCTCCATCCTTGTTTACTGCAATTACTCTCAATAATGAATTACTTAGTACTTGTCTTTGTGGCCACGGTAATTCAGACTTAAGGCCACTGTATTTGATTGGATTTGTTCATTAGGTTTTGTCTGAAGGATATGAGAGACTAAAAACAGCTCAACAGTAGTTAACTTTAATGGCACAGAACTTGGGCAATTGACTTTATCCGTCTGTTTTAAGAAACTCGCTGAATCTTTACAAAGACAGGAATCTTCTGTCAATGTTTGAACCGTGCATACTTGTTCTGCTATGTGTTTGATGTCATGAAAGTCCACACGTGAATCACATATGGCTATTTGGGTCATAGTACAGTCTTAAGAAGAAGGTGTAAAAATTGAAAGAAACAAAATAAAAAACCCTTTAGTCTGTTGTGTTACTACATATTACTGCTCTTCATTTTGATAGAGTTGATTTTGTTCATGAAATTTATTGCTTTAAACAAAATGAATAATTCAAAATGTGATCAAAATAAGGACGTTTTGTAGTATCAGTGTGAAAAAAAAAATATATGTATGCATGCTATGCACCTAGAACAAAGGCAGAATGTATAAATGCAGCCTTCACTGGTCTTCAGAATCACTTTTACATGTACAAATGAACAGGAAAGTAGTCCTTTTGTTGTTTTAAGAAAATTGACTTTTTGTAATCCCAGCACTTTGGGAGGCCAAGGCAGGAGGATCACCTAAGGTCAGGAGTTCGAGCCAGCCTGACCAACATGGCGAAACCCCATTTCTACTAAAAATACAAAAATTAGCTGGGCATGGTGGCAGGTGCCTGTAATCCCAGCTACATAGGAGGCTGAGGCAGGAGAATAGCTTGAACCCGGGAGGCAAATGTTACAGTGAGCCAATATGGCACCACCGCACTCCAGCCTGAGTAACAAAGAGCGAAACTCTGTCTAAAAATAATAATAATAATGATAATTGACTTTTATCTTGCCTCCTCTTTCTAAAAGAATAAGACTCAGTGTGTGACAAGGAGAAACAGTGAAATATCAGTTCTCTCTCTGAGAATAGGTTGCCACTAAAAGTTGGCTTCGAATCACCAAATTCAAAAAGCATGGAAGAAAAGCCAGATGTCGAACCTTTAATACTTAATGGAGATTCCCACTACTCCTTCCAGTTGGAGAGCCAGATTTAAAGCCTGTGGGAGAGCCGGGGGGTCAAGGCACAGGGAGGTCTGGCCCAGAGAGTCCAGAGGATGATGACAGGATGGAGGAAATATCTGCACAGAGCAGATACACCCTAAAACAGTCATCAGACATTTCACGTCTCTATTTGGGACGACCTCTTCTTATTAAAACACTCAGTCTCTCTGGGGAAGTTCATAGACTCAGGAGAGGTATTGCTTTGTTCTAAACCAAAGTTTGAACTGTTATTTGAGGGTCATTGAGAATACATCACAAGGGCGTCATCTGTTCCAATGTTTTCATAATTTTTCCCCTATGCAAGGTTGGCCAGGATAAAATCTAGACGGAAAGGTAATGATTACATAAAAAAGGGAACAGTGAGCTATTACCTTGCTCATTTGTTGGATACAAATGATATCAGATAGTTCTGGCCACAAAACATGCTGTTAGATCTAAATTTTCTAAATTTTTTTTCTCTACAATGTCAGTTTATTAAAAATTCACTTCTCCAAATTCATGTATGTAGATCCACAAAGATTTTGAGGGTCAAGATTAGAGTTAATATTTTGAAAAACAGTAAAACAGTGACAACTTTATAGTGTCTAAAAACTGGAACTTTCTTGGTACAGGTTTATTTTGGTGAGGACATTTCTTTGTGATGAGTACAAATAATAAAGGAATAAAATGTAATGTCTTTTGTAATGGATTTAAAAATGTCACTAAGTGCAAGCATTTTCATCTCATTTCCCTAGGGAAGTGAGAGAAATCCATTTTCCTTCAGGTCTGTTAAAATTATAGTCACTTTCCTCTGGCCAGTTGCAATCCAATGGGCAAAGAATTAACAAGAGAGAGCATTTTTGGTGCCCAAGAAAAGTTTTTATTAATAGTTGTACTTGAATCCAAAGACATCTCTGCAACCTGAAATTATGACAAATGTGCACGTGGTCAAATTTTGAGAACATTGAATTCTGAAGTCCCACTGGCCTCAATAAAGAAGGCATTAATCTAAGGAAAATTAGACTCTTTCCAGTGAAAATATAATCAATCTCTTTGTTTGGTCATCTATAGAGCAAATTACCGATATCAATTTCTACATTCAACTCATTTGTAGACAGATCTGAACTTCACTGGAATATTCTGGTGGAGGCAAAAGACCAGAGGGAAAATTATTGCAATCTTGTAAGGGAAAAAAGATAAACTAGTCGAATTAGTGTAATTATAAGAAAATATACAAGAAGAATTTGTTGTCAAGCCTAGGCAGTCCAATAGATTATGTGGAAAAGTTGTGGCAATTAAAAAAGCAACCATAATCATATTAATAATGGTTTGAGATCAAACCATTGGATGAAATACACCTTGTATGTATAAAGCAGAGAGAGAGAGGATAAAATTTTATTAGATATTTAAGGCACCTTTATTTGAAGTTATAACTATTACAATTCAGGATGGCAAATGCAAAAAAAAAAAGTCAAAGTTCAGTATTGTATAATTATTTGGGAAGTTACAATAATTTAGTTTATCTTTAAATGAAGGAACTGCAATGACTGGATAGCTTTTGTTTTGTTTTATTTATTCCCCCCACCTTTTTTTTTTTTTTTAGAGTACTGAGCTACGTTCACTGTGACTTTGGCTTGTGGGAGAAAGAGTCCATGTCAGTCTTGTTGTGCCTCTAAATGCTTTTTGGAGGGCTTCCCGGCTTCTTTTATTCCTGTACATTTGCGATTAATTGTGTTTAAGGTTTGGATGAGGCAGGGACCCAGAAGAGACATTAAGCTGCATCACTCAATAAAACATTGCCTTTTCAGCCCGAGGCATGACCCTCTGGACTTCAGTGGGGTCACTGTTGGGATATCAAGGTCTGTGTGCCCTGGAATAGCAGTTGCCATGAAAGAGCCAGGGTGGAGATCTTCAAGTACTGGACAGCATGAGCAAACCTGAGGCTCTTTTGAGTGGGAGAAAAGAGCTCAAACTTTAAAACTGGCCTGAGGAGCAGCAAGCAGGTCCCCAGTGCATTCTTCACAGTGCTTTCCACCTTTAATTTAGATATTTCAAGGGAAATTTAATCCATATGTTTTGGATTCATTTGGACTCAACTCATAAATATGCTTCATCAAGAACTGCCAAGCTCTGTGTTCCTGTTCACTAGAATCAAGTAGTTTCATGGGACAGCAGTACAGACAGAGGAAATTTGATATCCAAGGGTCCATCACCCAAACAAGAAAAAGAAACCATCAGGTTCAAACCACTGTGTATAAATAATGCTAGAACAGTAGTTTGCCCTGCAACACTGTCATGGTAAAATAAGCCACTTACACCTGTAGGGAACACATACTGATACACAAGCAGTAGGTACATGTCCTTTCCCAGAGACATATCTCAACATATGGACTTTCTCATTGTCACTTCCAGAAAGGTTAACAACTCAAAGAAGAAAACAGAAATTTCTACCTTTTTAGCATCTTTTAAAGTCCATAAGACTTTTCTCTCCCTGTCTCTCACTTTGTCTTCCTGGCTCAGTTCATCTCTCATATAAACATCCCCTTCACTGGGACCCTACCAGGCCACAGGCTGAGAATCCCTGTACATTCTGGATACCACTACTACGTGAGATAACTTTGACCAATTTTACTTTCTTAAATTTGTGTTGCTCAAATGATACTTTTCCAATTAAAATGATATTGTATTACTGAATATGTTTTTATCCAAACCACATCTTTGAGATTATTTTATGATTTCCTAGGGGACCACCCCTTACAGGTAAAGAATCTCTGCTGTGTTCACTTCTTGAAATGAGGCAAGGGCAGGGTTATCAATGAGAATGATATTTGGCTCCTGCCCCTTACTGACTGATTGATTGATTTCCTAAATGTTATAGATTCAAGATGATCAACTTCAATGTCCTTTTAATCAAACACTGCCATTCAGGGCAGGAGATGATTTTAATACTCTGTATCATAACATCTGTGTTTAGGAATTTTCATAAGTAAAGAACAGGAAATCCATGGCCCATTTCCATATCAGTTCAAATTTCTTGTGCCAATGGCACGGAATACCGCAAAGCATCTGAGGGCATCTAGTAGCCAAATACATTTCAGGTATTAGAGAAGCCTTGGAATGGTTGTTATCTTGATATTTTCATACTATAGAAAGTGAGATGGGACAGAGTAGAACAGGGTATTATGTCAGATGGGATCCAGGGATCCACACACACTGAAATCACAATTTTTAGTGACGATAGACAGAGGAATGATGATGGACAAAAGCCCAACAGTTGCAGAGTTAAGATGGCTTGGGCTAACATCATCTTTAGGCCATATTCCCTTAGCATTCCTTACCTCAGAGAGTACAATAATACTTATGATGTCTATTGGTTTGAAAGTGTGATTAAAAACATAAATAATAATCGGATTGGGCAACTGGGTAATAAAATTAGCTCTAACTATCTTTTAAAGTGCTTAACGTCCTAGGCCAAATGTCCAAAGATTTTTGACTTATGGAAAAGAATGACATTGCATTTTCCCATCAACAGCAGAGAAATGTACATACTCTAGTTGCAAGACACAGCAAGACAAGCAAGTTCACAACAGTGTGGCATCAACTCAGGTTGTTCTTTTCTGCAGGTGGAGCTTGGTATCAGGTGATGCTCATTTTCCACCACGGTGCCTTTTACAATAGAAGACACCAGTAATGAACCTTCGCGGGAGCCCATCTGGTAGCTGTGTTTTGCCTACAACCCTAAATTCATCCTGGTGGGTGTGGTGATTTGTTGAGGTATAACAAGCCTTCAGGAAAAAGAAAGCAGAGACAAAAGATGAAAGAAAGAGGAGAAACCAAGTAAGTAAAGAATGTTTATACTAGTTTCCTAGCTGGTGAGAGCCACCAAATCCCTCTTCTGGTTTCAGTGCAAGACAAACAAGGAAGGAATCGTGCTGCTTAGCATTGGTTTGAAAGCACCGGATTGAGGCAGTCTCAGCCTGAGCAGGCAAACCCTGCTGGGAACCTTGGCAAATTTACCTGGGTTGCTCCACCAACCCTTTCCTCCCACCTTCCCCACCCACAGCCTGAAGGCATTAAACTGCTTCTGAGCAGCTGGCCTGGACTCTCCCTAAAGCCACACAAAGCAGCATTCTCCTTACTGCCATTACACTGGTGAACCCTTCATGGGTCAACATAGCTGTCAATTACAATCCCATTTCTTTCAAAGGGCAGTTTTAACTGTTAATATGCTCCTAGGTGTGTCAGACATTATCTATCTATCTATCTATCTATCTATCTATCTATCTATTATCTCTCTATCAAAAAAGGCTATTAGGTTTATAAATCTTAATTTCTAAAGTTTGCAACACTTCTATGAGGTAGGAAGATGCAACATATTTACATCTAATTGACGTTTTCATGTCTTACAGGTGGTCGAAAGTGGTTTCCATTCAGCCTTGGGTAGGTCTCCCCTTTTATCCTCTGAAATACCCTAAACAGGTAATGATTGAGTGAGGCAGAGGCCTTTTGAGGTGAATGTCCTTGGAGAGAGGCTCTTACTAATGTAAAAGCGCTTAGCATTTTGAGCTGTGAGACATTTTTTTCAGTTCTAGTTCCCTTTGGGGGATTACCAAAGGGAGAGATGAAACTTACTATCTCAACAAGAAAGTCAGGATCATGAATCAGGACCCACAGTGGAAAAGATTTCATAAAGCTTGGGAAGCAGGGTAACTTCTTTCTTTTCCCAGGCCCATTGTGCCTGTATTGAGATCAGTAATTGGATCCTCATCCTGAGGAAAACATAGGTTCTTTTCCATGGAAGCAACACACAGTGAGGAAGACAGAGAGACCATGCCGTGCTACACAGCCTGTGTGGTGAACAACAGAACACCAAGGATCTCATGATTCAGTCGCAGTGGAGGTCTTCTGGGAGAGAAATGCCAAGCCAGCACTGAACCAGGGAAGCAACTCAGGCTAAAAACAGAATGAGCTGACGGATTTTAGGAACCTTCATTTCACAGTAATGGTGGAGAATTACTACCACAGTAGAAGGGGGTGAAAGCCCAAGATCAGAGAGTGTGAAGAAGCAACATGGTAATAAGAAAGCCAATTACTTTAGCTCTTCAATCCTGGGAGGTTTTGAGCTATTAAGGGTGTGTGGTGGATGCCTAATTTGTCTGTCTATCCGGAATCCATCCTTGCTCTTTTGGTAAAACCACCTGAATTTTTCCTGTGGAAATGCCCTTCTCCATCCTCCGTGTAGTCTTCTCTCAGGCTCAGTGTGGACAAGTATCCTAGTTGTCAGTCATTGTCAGTCAATCAGCTTGCCTGGCTGCTGGCCACAGTGATTGGTACAAGATTAAGCAGACGATCAATTCTTTGTCAAAGACTTATGTCAGAGCTATCGGCAAAAAATAAAAAAGAGGGGAAAAAGGTTGGTTCCCCCTGGACTTGCATCTGTGAGGATGAAAGTGTGAAGTGTCAGGAACTACACAGGGCAAAACTGAGTCCTGATGGCATCCTTTCGGTTCCTGGATCTGCCCTATGGCTGGGCTTTTCAGTTAAGTAATCACTGACCTTTCCTTGTCTGTTTAAGCTCGTTGCACTTTAGTTTTCTGTCACTTGCACCTAGAAATCCTGACTAGTACAGAAGAGCATCAAGTAAAAAAAAAAGTGACTTATACAAAATCATAAAATTTTTAAATGAGCAGACAGATTAATTTAACTAGAGTGAGAGTCCGTATAAGAGAGTAATGAGAAAACCATATGATCATCCCAATAGATGTTGAAAATGCATTGGACAGACTCCAACACCATATGTGATTTTTTTAAAAGAAACAAAAGACTTAAGTAGAAATAGATAGCTATGTCCTTATCATGATCAGAAACATCTAATCTAAATGTCACCCTTGGTAATAAAACACTAGAGGCCTTCTAATTAAAAATAGCCAAAAAACTAGATAGGTAGGTAGATAGATCAGCAATTTATAGATTTGATACTTGCACAAGTTCCTGACATAGCTATTTTTCTTCTTTTGTTCTTGGAACTTTAGCAAGTGGTTCTGAAGTTTGTGGAAGAAAATGCTGAATAGCTAAGGCATACTCTAAAAGATATTAAAATATATTTTAGTGCAATAATAATACAAGTAGTATATCACAGGAATAAAAACTGACCAACGCATCAATGGAGCTGTTCGATAAGTGGTTTACTAAATTGATGGTTTGGCAGGAAATAAGTTACTTTTCATTTATTAAATATTTAATATGAACTGATATTGTGATACAAACTTTCTAAAAAGCAGTAGAAAAAGCAAAAAGAAGAGAAAATAGAGGAAGATATTACACAAGAAATTATTGGCAGGTTACTTCAGTTATACATTAGGTGTCTTAGGAAAACAGAAAAATAAACATCAAACTGCAAGAAAGAATTACAACAAATGTCAGAAGATTAATATTCTTAATATGCAAACCTTTTTTCCAATTCGATAAGAAAAATACTTGTTTACTAACAAAATCCTATGAAAGGACATGGTTTGGCAATTCGCAGGGCAAGGAAAAAATTGCAATGGTTAATACAGGAAACAGGCACTGTTGCAATCTGTTAATGGGAAAGAAAATTGTTTAAACGTTTCTGGAAGGCAATTAGGTCACAAGCATCAAGAAACTTAAACATTTCATACTTTTTGACCCAGTGATTCTGTTTTAGGATGTCTCCTGAGGATACAATCAGAGATAAACAGCCAGTAAGGGCAAGATTGTTCAGAGCAGTCTTACGTAAAATAGCAAAAATTGACCCAACTGAATAAATAAATTATAATACATTCATTTAATTTACAAAATCACAGAGATATTTTCTAACACATTTTAAAAATTATAAATTTAGAGCATGAAAAAGAATATTATTTATGAAATATGGGTAATGTAATTATAGGTTATTTTCATTTTAGTTTATTTTAGTTTGTTTTTTTCAAGAAACATCAGAAAGAAAACTGAAAGGCAAGTTTGTAGTTAGTCATTTTAGATGGTCTCCTATTAATACAACTGAAAACTGCCAAAATTTTTACTTTTCTTAATCGAAGTATATGTTGAATATATATAAGTATGTGATTTTTTAAAAAATTGCATGAATTTTCCTTTCAATAAATGCAATTTGTTAAGCATATGAATAGCTGTAGTTTTAATTTTTTATATTCTATTTAAAGTTAACCCTCACATTTTATACAAAGGATTTTTCAGAGGCACGTTTTCAAATAGCTCCACCAAGTTCAGTTGTGCATGTACTGTTTATGTGGATCAATCTTGTCACCTTAACTACATGAAGGGGTGGGGGGAAAATCTTCTTCTTCTGTGGATCTCTTGGTTACCATGCTTAGAAAACACCTAAGGGGGCTGGGCCTGGTGGCTCACACCTCTAATCCCAGCTCTTTGGGAGGCCAAGGTGGGCGGGTCACCTGAGGTCACAAGTTCGAGACTATCCAGGCCAACATGGTGAAACCCCCCCTCTATGAAAAATACGAAAATTAGCCGGGTGCGGCCAGGCGCATTGGCTCACGCCTGTAATTCCAGCACTTTGGGAGGCCGAGGCGGGCAGACCACGAGGTCAGGAGATCGAGACCATCCTGGCTAACACGGTGAAACCCCATCTCTACTAAAAATACAGAAAAATTAGCCGGGCATGGTGGCGGACACCTGTAGTCCCAGCTACTCGGATGGCTAAGGCAGGAGAATGGCGTGAACTCGTGAGGCGGAGCTTGCAATGAGCTGAGATCTTGCCACTGCACTCCAGCCTGGGCGACAGAAGGAAGCTCCATTTCAAAAAAGAAAAAAAAAAAATTAGCTGGGTGCAATGGCGCACGCCTGTAATCTCAGCTACTCGGGAGGCTAAGGCAGGAGAATCGCTTGAACCCGCGAGATGGAGGTTGTAGTGAGCCGAGATTATACCCCTGCACTTCAGCCCAGAAAACAGAGTGACACTCTGTCAAAAAAAAAAAAAAAGAGA